>NW_017670538.1:318281-339023 GCF_001879085.1 Nicotiana attenuata
TGGAGTTCCAGCATAAGTATACTTGAACTCCAGCATATTATACTGGAGTTCCAGGATAGTATGCTGGAACTCCAGCATAATATGATGGAGTTCCAACATAAATACACTAGAACTCCAGCATAATATGATGGAGTTCCAGCATAAATACACTAGAACTCCAGCATAATATACTGGAGTTCCAGCAAGTATAATGGTCCAGTATAATATACTGGAGACTGGGGAACTCCAGCATATTATGCTGGTCCGATCTCTATTGCCGCAAAACGGTGGCTATTTTTCATTGACTTGATAAACGCTGGCTATTTTTGATTAACCAGTCCGAAAACTGGCTATACCGTAAAATTTTGGCATAAATTTTGTTCTATGTCATAGGTATACAGTCCTTTGGGCTCACATCTGAACCAATCCCAAAGAAGGAGCCCATTGGACTGAGCTTTAGGACATCAAGGCCAAAAAGCCATCGTGTAGCAGAAACAGTAAAAACACAAAATTCAATAAAGACAACATACATAGGGATTGTTTAAGAGGAAGTGACACAAATAACTCGATTTTTAGGGCCTAACTACCTTAAGTTTAAAAACTTTTTTGTAAATTTCTAACTTATAATTTGAAACATAACTACNGACTGACAAATGCGAAGTAGAAATCTCTATACAAGACTTACAAATTCCAAAACCGGTAGTACAAGTCATAAGCTCTACTGAGTCACTGGAAATCCTACAAATTCAACTGTTTCAAAATAGAGATAAAACAGTGCAAGTACAATATCAGAAGGTGACTCCAAAGCTTGCGAACGCAGCAGAAGGTTTACCTTGAGTCTCCACAGCAAGATCCGTACAGTTAGCTAGCGATCGAATGACTCCAAAATACCTGGATCAACACAAATATGTGCAGAAGCATCGTATGAGTACACTACAGTGGTACCCAGTAAGTATCAAGACTAACCTTAGTGAAGTAGTGACGAGGGACAGTTAAGACACCTACTGGACTAGTTAACCTGGACAAGTATAGGTGTAAAACTAACAGAGTACGATATCTCTACAAAACTACGCATAATGACAACAATAATACGGTGCTTGCGATAAGAGATAGAAGCAACAATTAGCAGCGGAGCACAACAAGTAATAACACAGTAGAGTAAGTTGAACACAGTTTAAATCCGGTGAAAACAAATAAAGGAAAGACAAGTAGCAACTCAATAAGAATAACCGCTTTCACACCAGGTTTATCCAATAATCTCCACGATGTACCAAACCTCCAAAATAGTCACCATTCACGAGTCCCAATTCGTGAACCCTAAATACTTGGCATCTTGTGCCCTCCTTAAAACTAGTAATTGCACGGACAACTGACGTGCCAATAGAACCATTCTCACATAGAAGACAAGTAGACGACGGTATGTATGAATGATCAATAACATCAAGATCCATCTTCTTAAGTCGATAGGGGTGATTAATTACGTGTATGCTTGTGCAAGTGTTCTATCACAGTTCAGACCAACGAATAAGAGTAGAGGAAATGAACGGCACATAAGAAACGATCCTCACGATTTGCACAAGGTAAAACTGGAACAAGTTAGGCATGTCACTACACAAATATCAACAACAACAATGCCCCCAGTCTATCACAAATCATTACAAATCAATCCCCGACATATCACACCTTGTCTCACCACATGCGCAATAATAAAGTAAATGCCCGCCTTGTCTCGCCGCACGCACATAGTAATGTTCCCACCTTTTCTCGCCACATGCACAAACACACAGATATAGCCCGCCTTGTCACGCCGCATGTGCATCATCAATAGTAACAATAGCATGGCAGAATCCTCGTGCAAATACCCGAACAAATTTTTCCAACAATATCACGCACCAAGAATACAAAAACACAATAGAACGGCCTTCACAACATGTGCCCATATTCCACAACATTTCCTCTAAATAGTTTCAATACCACAACTGCGCATGGCCCTCGGCTCAACAAACTGAGTACCACAGCAACAACCACAACAATACACGAGGATACGACAAATAAATCTACCAAGAGCTTTAGAACACAAAGAAGCGGTAGAACGATCCCACAAAGAATAAATGAAATAGGGAAATACCGGTCTTAATAAGAATAGCTCAACAAGGAAGAAATAATACGTAACAAATGCTTCCACAAAAATACGATTCGACAACAAGGGAGATAACATGAGTCAATAATTCCAAATAAGGATGAGGCAACTATGATAAAGGATAACTAACTTCATTTAGGGTTGTGCGATTACGAAAGAGATACAGTAACTTCAATCAAGGATAAGCAACAGAAAAGATAATCATAACCTCAATTAAGGAAGACAATTGTAGAAGAGATAATAATAATTTTAATTAAGGATAAACAATTAGGAAAGGATAGCATGGAAATTGAAGAGGCAACAACTTCAGTTAAGGCACACGAGAGTCAAATAGGCAATCAGAGTGGAACATGAAGATATTAATTCCAATTAAAACACGTGGAGGTGAAACTAGTAAATAGGGAACTTAATCATAACAAAATAACTTCATATCTAATGAACATAAGGACCTAAGAGCCCTAAAAGGTCATCTTGCCACAAATAAGCCCGAGCATGTACTCGTCACCTCGCGTACACAGACTTCACATGACACAATTAGCATAAAAGACTCAAATCCTAAGGGGTAGTGTCCCCCATACGAAGTTAGGCAAGATACTTGCCTCAAAGAAGCTAGACCGATACATAAAATGGCCCTCTCAAGTGAAACAACCTCTGGACGACTCAAATATAGCCAAAATAACTTCAAATCATCAATAAAACTCATAAGAAACAATCCCGGGTAACAAAGTTTCAATCTTTAACAAAAACTAAAAAGTCAACCCAAAAGTCAACCCCCGGCCCGCGCTTCAGAACTCAATAAAATTCACAAAAACCGAACACCCATTCTGATACGAGTTCAAACATACCAAAATTATCAAATTTCGATACCAATTCGTCCCTCAAATCATCATTTTACATTTTGAAAGGTTTCTTCAATAATCCCCATTTTTCCTTAACTCAAATCACTAGCTATAAGATAAAAATAAAGATAGAATCATGGAATATAATATATATTCCTGGTGCAGAATGCTTACCCCAATGATTTGCTTGAAAACCCACGAAGAATCACTCAAACTGATCTCTACAACTCCAAAAATGATAAAAATGGCTAAGCCTCGAAATAGAGTACTTTTATATTCTGCCCAGGTATTTGCATAACACGATCGCGGAAGAAGA
Source organism: Nicotiana attenuata (assembly GCF_001879085.1). NCBI lineage: Eukaryota > Viridiplantae > Streptophyta > Magnoliopsida > Solanales > Solanaceae > Nicotiana > Nicotiana attenuata. The sequence continues at coordinate 321,556 of NW_017670538.1, forward strand.
ACTGCGATCGTGAAGAAGAAAATGGCTATTGCCCTAAAATATACTACGCGATCGCGTATGAACTCATGCGATCGCAGAAGTGAAAGAATTACCAGCTGCCAAGGCCACACTTCGCCATCGCGAGGAAAAGGTGCGATCGCGATTAAGGAAAAAAAATCACTGCTCAGATAAAGAGCACTATGCGAATGCGGACAGAGAGATGTGAACGCGGAGAAGTAGAAGGCAGACTTCCGCGATCGTGGACTGGTCTATGCAAACGCATAGAGGAAAAGGACCATCCCACCAAACACCCTTCGCGCGCATAGAAGGGTATCAGATAGCAGACTTCAGCATTCAAGAAACTTGAGAAAATCGGCCTGTGGCCATATCCGAAATGCACCCGAGGCCTCCGGGACCCCGTCGAAGCATGCCAACAAGTTCCATAACAGAACACGGACTCGCTCGAGGTCTGAAATCACATCAAACAACGTCGAAACTAATGATCGTGCCAATAATCAAATTTATGAACTTTCAAATCTTCCAACTTTCAAAACTCGTGCCGAAACATATCAATCCAACCCGGAATGATGTCAAATTTTGCATGCAAGTCCCAAATGACACAACGAAGCTAATCCAACTCTCGAATTGCACTCCGGCCCTGATATCATCAAAGTCAACTCTCGGTCAAACCTCCAACCTTCCAAAACTTCAACTTTTTCAACTTTCGCCAAAATGCTTCAAATTAACCTACGGACCTCCAACCAAATTCGGATGCACGCCTAAGTCCAAAATCACCATACGAAGCTGTTGGAACCATCAAAACCCCATTCTGGAGTCTTTTACACAAAAGTTATATTCGGGTCAACCCTTACCGCTTAAGCTTCTAAAACGGGAATTATTCTTCCAAATTGACTCTGAATCATTCGAGAACTGAACTCGGACATGCACGCAATTCATAGCACATAATACGAAGCTGCTCGAGACCTTAAGCCGTCGAACGGGATGTTAATTCTCAAAACGACCGGCCGGATCATTACATCCTCCCCCTCTTAAACAAAAGCTCGTCCTCGAACGTACCAAGAATCGTCTCGAAGTCATCAAATCACTAAATGCATTCATCCTACATAGACTCGCGGGTGATCTCAAGACACCCCAATCCACATAGGCCCGACGACACCAGCTCAATTGCAGATTATTCGTTTCACCCACACTGATAACCTTAGAATAACATTTCTCACCACCTGATCATTCCCTAAAGATCTAATTCCTACATCCACACCCGGTATCAGCCCCAACCAACTGCAAAAACTTATGCTACACCCACAAGGTACAACCACACTACGTGACACATCACATATACGCCCATAACAACATCTCTGATCACAATAGCTGCTTGTAATCAAATCCAGCACCGGCAATTAGCCTCATATCCGTTAGAACCCTATTCAAACCTTTACAACATTGACAACGATGCAATAAACATGAAGTTCTCATAGCTACTCACCCAAATCAACAAGTCACCTCTAACGCCACCGGGGCACACACTTTGCAAGCTAAAGCTCAATAAGCACAACATGAAAATGACTGAATATGTAAGGAGAAACACATAGGAGAAATATCAAACAAGCCCGGCAGGCACAACTCCTTATCAGTACCACTCTACAAATCAACTCCACAATGAAGAATCAAAACATATGAACAAATGACAAGGATCTCATCCTGATATAACTTCAATCGTGGCATGCAGCCCGGCTCAAACATATCAAATCACATGAATCCGCAAGGGTCTCACCCTCAACCCTGAATCACAAGTAGAATACACATCATACCAACCAAAACCTTCCACTAATTCAATTCCGCCAACAAAATCACAACACGTACTGGCTCCCACACTAGTAGAGCATCTAAATCACAAATCGTAACCAAATTTCTCAGGAATCACATCAAAACCTACCATAACGGGCAACAAGAATTCACTTCTAGTCTCATAGTTCTCAGTAATGAATTAAAACAACACAATAGACACGGGCTACCACAATAGAATCTTCCAACAGGGGTAAATACACAAAAAGAATACTAAATCATGAAACTTACCCATAGATGAAGCAAAATAGGGGGACTCACCCGATAAGCAAAACCAAAACAAAATACGAATGATGCTCCTGTATAACAAATCGAAACCATACCTGTACGACATTATCTAGTGTAGTGGCCTCATACCTACTATAGGAACACATCAACGGGCCGGGTCTCCCCCTCTTGGGCGCCCTCTACTCGCTTGACCAGTACCTAATGATGGCGGTGCGGGGATATCAACAACTGAAACCGAACTCGTAGCCTGAATACCCCGCCGTGACACATCTTTCCGGAGTCTGGGATAATGTCTTACCATGTGACTGGCATCTCCACACTCAAAGCGACCTCTCTACTTACGTAGCCGTGGAAACTGTGCGGTACAGGTACTCTGAGACCCATGGGCACCTGAAACACCATGCGAAACCTTAAGTGCAAACTGGACTGGCTAACCCACAAAACCTCTACCATGTCGTACCCTGCCTCCAAAATAAGGACCGACAGATCTCTCTGGCTTGCGGGGCCTCTTAGCCTCCCTGTCCTCTCTCTCCTGACCTTGTCTGCCCTCTCTCTCCTGGCCCCTCCTGTCCTCTCTCTTCTGGTCCCACATGCCCTCTAATAGGCGAGCGATCTCTACCACCTGCTAAAATGAAACACCTAACTCCTACTCCCGAGCCATGCCAAACCGAATATCATGTTCGAGCCCCTCAATGAACCTACGCACTCGTTCTCTAACTGTAGAAACCAAAGAAGGTGCATGTTTGGAAAAATCACTGAATCTAATGGCATACTCTGACACTGACAGAGTGCCCTAGCGTAACTGCTCAAACTCCACGCGCCATGCATCCCAAAGGGACTAAGGAACAAAATCTCTCAAGAACATCTCTGAAAACTGAGCTCATGAAAGTGAAGCCGCATCGGCCGGGCTACCCAACTCATACGCTTGACACCACTGATATGCTGCTCTCTTAAGCTGCAATGTAGTAATAGCAACCCCACTCGTCTCCACAATACCCATAGTGCGGAGAATGCAGTGGAACTCCTCTAGAAAACCTTGTGCATCCTCTGAAGCCAAACCATTGAAACTAGGAGGGTCGCACTTCTTGAACCTTGCAAGTCTAAGCTGTTCTTCCTCAGATGATGTTGCTCTAACTGTGGGCTGAACTGGAACTGCAGGTTGTGTCGCCATGACACCTGGAACCTAACCAACATGAACTCGCTGCTCTAGAGTACGGGCGGCGGGAGTCTGAGTTTCTCCCCCGATATGCGAAGTAGCTGGTGCAACCGGAATCAACCCCACCTGAGCCAATGTACCAAACATGCTCAGGAACTCTACTAAAGTCTCCTGAAGTCCGGGGGTAACAGGAGGCGCCTCCGGTACTTGTCCCCCAACCGGAGCTACCGGCGGCTCCTCACCGGCCGCTCTGGTAGGTGCCCCAGCTGTGGCACGTGCTCCTCTTCGGCCTCTACCTCTACCTCTAGCGACACTTACTCCGGGAGAAGTGTCATCAGTAACTACAGCTCGTGTCCTCACCATCTGTGAGAGAATAGAATGATAAAACTCAAACTCCAAGATCAATAAACTCGTACGATAGGAATGAAAGAAGTGAAACTGTCCTAATAGTTCCGTAGCCTCTTGAAGATAAGTACAGTCACCTTCGTACCGATCCGCAAGACTCTACTAAACTCGCTTATCACTCGTAGCACCTATGAACCTAAAGTTCTGATACCAACTTGTCACGACCCAAATTTCTCTCTGTAGGATGTCGTTATGACACCTAGTCTTAGGGACTAGGTAAGCCTAACATTTACTGAAATAATAACAATATTAAATAACGAATGATAAATGAAAAGGAGAAATCTCTATACAAGACTTACAAATCCCAAAACCAGTAGTATAAGTCATAAGCTCTACCGAGTAACTAGATAGCATACAAATACAACTGTTTCGAAATAGAGATAAAACAGTACAAGTACAATATCAAAAGGTGACTTCAAATCCTGCGAACGCAACAACAAGTTTACCTTGAGTCTCCACATCAAGTTCCGTACAGCAAGCTAGTGATCGAATGACTCCAAAATACCTGGATCTGCACAAAAATGTGCATAAGCATAGTATGAATACACTTCAGTGGTACCCGGTAAGTAAAATTTTGCATGCAAGTCCCATATGACATAACGGAGCTTATCCAACTCTCGGAATCGCGTTCCGACCCCAATATCATCAAAGTCAACTCTCGGTCAAACCTCCGAACCTTCCAAAACTTCAACTTTTCCAACTTTTGCCGAAAATGCTTCAAATTAACCTACGAGCCTCCAAATCCAAATTCAGACGCACGCCTAAGTCCAAAATCTAAATACCAAGCTGTTGGAACTATCAAAACCTCATTCAGGGGTCATTTACACAAAAGTCAAATTCCACCCAGCGCTTACCACTTAAGCTTCTAAAATAAGAATTCTTCTTTCAAATCGACTCCGAATCATTCGAGAACTGAACTCGGCCAGGCACGCAAGTCATAACACATAATACGAAGTTGTTCGAGACCTTAAGCCGCCGAACGGGATGTTAGTTCTCAAAACAACAGGTCGGGCCGTTACACTTTGACATTGTATAGCCAAATCTAAAAAAACTTACTTCCTATTTATTTTCTCTTTATAACCATCCCCCCTATAACCTACGTATATTTTTCTTTTCCCTCTCACTTTCTCTCCTTATATTTCCTCTTCTATCTCTCCTCTTTTCCTCTAAAGGTTTAGCGAAAATTATTGCAAATTATGCAAAACAAATCAGTGGGAGGAAAAGGTCAGATTGATCTCACATCAGAGAAAATCCGAAAAAAAACTGAGAGAAAAAATTAAAAAAAATAGATTTCAATTTTATCTCCCCCCCCCCCCCCCCCCCGCTTTGTCGGATTGAACGAGCGGGTGTGATTGAAATTTGTGGAAAAATACCACAACGAGGCTACATACAAAATTTGAACAAGATTTAAAGTGATTTAGACTGGTTTCAGGTAAAAAAAAATCAGACCTAAAAATCCAATTGCGACATATGTTTAGAAAAATTTGAGAGATTTTTATGGATGCATGTGTATATCACATTGTATATCGTGTATATAAGACAGATTTTCATGGATATAAATTATATATCGTGTATATAACACAGATTTTTATGGATATACATGAGATATCACTTATGTACATGGAGATATAGACGGGATACAGTGGGGAAAACACATATGGAGTCGTCTTAAAACTTGAGTTTTCAATCTAAAATATATTATACAAAGAAGGAAAACAAAATTTTGTTATACTTTTTGATATACACTTTATTATTATGTTATACACTGTGATATACAAATATATATATATATACACACACACACATATATATATATATATATGTGTGTGTGTGTGTGTGTGTGTGTGTGTGTATGTGTGTAGAGATAGTGATGAGAAAGAGAGAGGGGAGAATATAGGGAAGATTGGAACTTAGTTTCTTATTTTGTATACAATTTATAAATACAATTATGTTATGTAATTGAATGGGAACCTCCCTAATGGTGATACCTTGATTTATAGTTATCCTTATGTAGGTAAACATATTTTCTCCATGAAAATATTACTGCAAATCACCACCCTTTTAGAGAATCTATCATGTCGATAACAAATTAAAGCAACAAAGTATAACAATGGCTGCCTAATAAATTTAACATGAAGAAAGTAAGTGTAACGATCAGCCGATCATTTTGTGTGTTTGAGCCCCTTTTCCCATTTGATGATTTTTGTATGCTTGGTTATCGTTTTGTGACTTGAGAGGATAGTTGGTTTGATTCCAGAAAGATTTGGAGTAAATTGGAACACTAAGTTCCGTTGTTGAAAGCCTAAGTTGTAAGAGTTGACCAAGGTTTAATTTTTGTGAAAGAGACCTTAGATTCATATTTTGATAATTCTAATAGGTTCTTACGGTAATTTTGGACATATGCGTATGTTTGGATTTGGATTTTGATATTCCTAGGATGATTTGGCTCTATTTGCCGAATTTTGCAATTTGAAGATTTAGAAAGTTCATAAGTTTTAACATGAGTTGAGGCTATCGGGTTCAAATTATTGTTCTGGGACTTCAAATAGGTCTGTTTTGTCATTTAAAACTTGTGTGCAAAGTTTATTTACATTGCGAGTTGGTGCGGTATGAATCAGATACTTGGTTGTGAATATTTAAAGTGCTTGAACTTGAAAGCTTGCGTTATGTATTTTGATGTTCGATTCTTGATTGTGGATGTTATTTTAATATTTTTAGCTTATGAACGAGTTTGTATACAGTTTATATACTTGTGCGGATGTTTGGTGTGGGGCTCGAGGGGCTAAGGTGAGTTTCGGATGAGCTTTGAATTGATTGAGGTTTCAGATTTTTGGTGTTGCAGACATTTCATTTGCGATGGTCTGCTCGCATTTGTGAAATTCCGTATTTTCGTACTCTTAATCTCATTTGCTATGTGTGTCTGAGAAGGCCAGCTTCGCATTTGCGAGGCTGGTGTTGCAATTGCGATATCCGCATTTGCGAAGGAGACTTCTCATTTGCAATGTTTGGTCGCATTTGCGAGCTTCCTAGTCGCTTTTGCGATAACTGCTGCTCAGGGGCCAAGTTCGCATTTGCGAGCCCTTCTTCGCATTTGCAATTAATGAACCAATTTTGAGATTTAGGTTCATTCTTCTATATTTTGAGCCCAAGATTTGGAGAGAGGCCAACTTTTGAAGAGGATTTTTAAGGCAAGAGGGTAAGTGATTTCTACTTGATTTTGATATTATATCTTATTTCCCCATATATTATTGTATTTGTACCTAGATTATGGAATTTACAAGAGAAATTTGAGGTTTTTTACTATCTTTTGAAAATAAAAATTGGGCATTTGAGAGTCGATTTGGACTCGGTTTTGAAATCTAATCATATATTTGGACTCATGGGGTTATGGGTATTCGGGATCTACCCCTTGACTCGAGTTTTGACCGTGTGGGCTCGGGATTGACTTTTGTTGACTTGTTGAGAATTGGGTAAGGATTAGAACTTTATTGTTTGGAATTAATTTTTATAGTATTTTCTGATATTATTGAGTTATTTTTTGCTCGATTTGAGGCAGTTGGAGGTGATTGCTTAATGAAAGACCTTTTTTAAGGGTTGATTTGGGCTTATTGACTATTGAGTTAAGTATCTTACCTAATCTTGTGTAAGGGAATAACCCCCTTAGGTTTTTGTCGCGCTCCCTTTTTCTCTCAAAATCGGGTTTCGACATTTCTGAGACAACTCCCTTCCTTTTGGGACGGGGTAAGGGATTTGAAGAGTCGCCACCTAACGGATTAAGGTGCATTAGGGCACCTAGAGTAGTTAACTCATGAAACTAGTTTGTGTCACCAGAGATCGGGTAAGGACTCGAAATTACCTTGAGGGGAAGGTGTTAGGCACCCCTCGAGGTCCACAACGGTGGGTCCTGGCCGAACTTAATTAAGCGAATTAGTCTTAGGGGGAAGTAAAACAATTTTGACAAATACAAATTACTTTAAAACATGATTATAGGGGTCCTAGATTTTTTAGCCTATCGGATCATTCCATGCAATACTTTGTAACTTCCCCAAGTTGGGGTGCTACTCATAGTATTAGCGCACGGGTCATCATCTCATTTACTACCCAATTACTATCTTTCAGTTGTTACCTAAGCGTTCTAATAGCTTCTAACTCGCGCCTTGTGCGTGCACTACCCGTCCCTTACCTATGGTCCCGGAGGTATTTAGGACCTCTACTCAGGGTGGTTCTAGACTGACCTATGTTGCTTAAAATGAGAAAAAGCTAGGCGACAAACAAAATTCAGATAGGACTTCATGTAAAGAACAAATAGGGGGCTCACATTGACCTCCACAAGTAGACAACAAATGTACGCAATTCAATCAGCAAATTTCGTTAATTTAGGATCCTACAGGCAGGATATCTAGATGAGCAGAATAGAATATAAAGAAGCAGTTTATTAAGGCGAGCATCGGGACCTATTGGTTTGCCTACTGATTTTATGAAGCTTTGAATCTGGGCATTTTCAGGCAGTAAAATATCAGAGTTTTAAACCCAGAATCAATAGCGAGTCCTGTAGATACGTTGCCTAAGTGATTTATAAGAGCGCTTGAATTCATAATAGACTAACAGGATCCTATAGGCATGATTTCTACGAGTTTGTTAATGACAGATCTATAGGCATGATTTCTAAGGGTAACACTGATTTTAACTCATAAAGACAGTTTTATTTCTTTTAAATCCTATAGGCATGCTTTCTAATATATTTAAACCCATATAGGCAGGATTTCTAAGCTTCAAAATTGATTTCACTCTATAGGCATGATATCTATTATTTTTAAAATCCTGTAAGCATGATTTCTAGGTTTTGAAACTGATCCCTTTTATTCTTATAGGCATGGTATCTAAGTTGAATTTGATTTTTATCTCCTGTAGGCATGATATCTAAGTTGAAAGTGATTTTTTATTTCCTATAGGCATGATATCTATTAATCGTATGTGGGCAGAATTTTAAGCAACTTTCCAGGAAGGTTATTATTCAAACAGATAGAATCTTATAGACATGATCACCAATGCATGTAAGTTATAAAATTTGCACGGATCCTATGGACAGGATTTATAATGCAAGGGGTCTATAAACAGGATTTATAGAATGCGAGTAAAATACAGAACAAAACAATTAGAAAATCCTATAGGCAGGATCCCTAAACAAGCAGTAGCATTCACATGATTCAACCAACATAATAAACTTATAGGCAGGATTTCTACCCAAGTTTAAAGATATAAGAAAAAAAAAACCGATTTTACTGATAAGCCCCAAGTCTATTTATTACAGAGATTATTACAGCCCATAATGAATAAAATTACATAACAGTATCCATTACACTATAGGGAGACTTAGCAGGCCCAATATAAACCTGGGAACCAGGCCTTCAAACACAGCGACTTTGAAGCATAAAGGAGGATCCATCCATGGCATATAGGATTAGGTTCCTAGTGTGTCAAAGTTCCCAAGAGCCTCAGGGACCCCAGGCAATGCTCACACCAGGACCACACTTAAAGAAATTGTTCAAAAAATATTGGGAGACTAGCCCCAATATGTCAGAGTTCGGAGGGGTCTCAAGGACCCTAGGCAGTGCTCACACTGGGGGTGGTCGGAACCTAAATAACTAAGAGTAGAAGTTTGAAAACCAGTACATAAAGGGTAAGGTGGGACAGGTTTAGAAACCAGTACATACAGAATAGCAACAGAACTGCACCAAGGAACAAACAAAATTCATGTTCAGCATATAGTTCGAACAAGTTTGCATTTTGATTAGGCTAGATGCTAATATTAAACAACCATGGCTTAAGCACAGAAACAATTAGTAAACAAACAGGACACATGAATTAGCCACACATTGATCATATGTTTCTAGCAAAGTTCAGAACAGGAACTGAATTAGGAAGAGTTTCATATTATTGAAGATAGTTTAGCTTAACAGCATTACTAAGTGGAATCAGGCACTCACATAGCAAACAGAATCATGCTGCAATTTGAAATAGACTAATTGAATAAAGCATATAGAATAGAATGGAATACTAGGAGTTAAGGCATACCAGCCGAGAAGAAAGCAAATAGGGATGCAACAGTAGCCAAATTCCATTGAGTTAGGCCTTGGCTTTCAGCTGGCCAAATAGTGCAGAAACCAGAACAGTAGAACAAAGAGAGAACTTATGTTTTTAAGAAATAGAAAGTTTTAAAGTTGTGAAGTTGTTAGGTGAAGAAGTTATTTCTCAATGGGTTCTAAAGCGTGTCAGTGTTTAAAATCAGGGCAAGGGAAGGGCTTTTATAGCATACAATAGAGTAAAACAAATATGGTATAAAAATCAACTACACACAAATAAGGTATGAAAATCAATTAATCAATCAATTAAGGTCAGTCATAAATCAATTGACAGGATAGAAATGTGTAATTACCACTTAATTTAAGGAAGATCTCACACGGGATCAATTAGTAACTAAGAATGAGGTTAAATAAAGTAATAACTAATCCCGAAATCAATTAGGAGTCAGTAACAGAAAATCAGCCAGTAGTACGGGTACACAAATAAGGTAAGAACAAGTAAGAACTTAATAAGGAAATACGGGTACTAAATTCAAACCCTAATTTAGGCAAGTAAATCAATTAACACTTTAATTTACAGAGCTAAGGTAAACGGGCAAGAACAGTAGAATAAACGGCCAAATAATCGAAACCCTAGGAACTACAAAGACAGATATATAGAGCTTAATTAAATTAAGTAAAGATCATTCGAAAAAGTAAACAAAAATTAGAGATGAAAACACTTAAATGTTTAAAATATTTTTTGTATAAATGCATTAGAACCAAAACCCTAGCTTTTAGGGTAAATGAAATCGGTCAACAATAATATTAAAAGCAGAAAATTTTAAGGGAAAAATACCAAACAAACACAAAATCGCTCCAGATCTAAAATGATCTAAACGGATTCAACCAGAAATAGCTAGTTTTATGAAAGTAGACTGCAGCGAATCAAATCTGGTTTGAACCAGAGATTTCGAACCATAAAAATACCAAAACATCCGTGCTTACAGATTTCGGAGTGAACATAGACGGAATAGTCGAGAAAAAAGAGACTTTGAACCAGATTTGGTTCGAGTCTTTGAGATTCATATCAAGCAACATGAAAATCATACAACCAGTAGAGAGATGAGGCCGGATAAGGCATGAAACTGAAGGAAAACCCCATGAATCAAGGGGGATTTGAGACGGCTGGCTAGGGTTAGAGGGGGGTGAGAGAGAGAAGAGATGAGAGAAGGGATCCAAAGGCGAGTTGGGGGGAAATGAGGGTAGGGTTTAGGATTAGTATAATTAAAAAAGGAAGGTCGATCCTGGACCGTTGATCTTCTAAGATCAACGGCCAGGATTAATTTTAGGCTGGGGCAGGTTATTGGATGGGTAGGGTAGTTGGGTTTGGTTATTGGGTTATGGGTTAGGATAATTGGGATGACTAGTTATTGCGCTGGGGTCCGAAAATTTAATTGAAGTGGGGCTATGTTTTAAATACCCATTTAATTTAATAAAATATTTATAAATGATAAAAATGCTATTTGTAATTGAAAATGAATTGAAATAATTACTTAATGTTATAAAAATATAAAAAGTCATTTTTCGTGTAAATTAAGTAATTATGCATACATGGCCTATTATCACAAAATGTGCGATTCTAGCCTTAAAATGCAAATGTAATTATAAAAATTGCAATTGAAATATTTAAGCACTATATTGGCATAAATGATAAATTTAGATTATTAAATCATCACAAAAATGATATGAGGGATAATTATTGGATATTTGTATATAAAAAATGCAGAAATAACTTGATATAAAGCTTTACAAATTATAAAAAAATTATAAAAATACTTGTGTATGTTTGTAAATGCATGTGCACTATTTTTTAAAAATATATATGCATATTTAAAATATATGAGGTAAAAATTGGGTATCAATAGTTTTGGTCTTATTTGCATAATTGTGTTATGTGCAAATCAATGTGTACGCGAGGTGACGAGTGTGTGCACGAGTGCTATGTGTGGTTTATGACTGGACTAGACCTTAGGCTTCTAATATTCCTTATTTGATGATATTCTTAATCATTTTATGACTACATGAACTTGGTTGTTACAATTGATTTAGCCGTAGTCATGCTTTATATGTTGAACACTCATCCGTGTTTTATTATTATCATGTCCTTGTGAACCTTGTTGATAAATTATGAGCATGTATCTTTTGATGCCAATTTGGGATATTGCATTGTTATGATATATCACATGTGGATATATGTTGGGCGGTGATCACATCAAAGTCACACCCCAAATAAGGGATATGAAACAGTCGTTACAATAATAACTACCCAACGCGAGTTGGGGTCGAACTTCTATGGTAAACACTTAAGTAAGCAACTTTATATAACTCAATGTGTCCTTCAAAGAAAAGTAGTGTATCAACTTCATTAATTAAACTAGTATGATTTGTGAACTAAGCTAGCAAACAAGTAATAAGCAAAATATTTGAAGTTTTAACAAATGGAGAAAAGCCTAGGGTTATAATCTTAACATAGGTATAAACCTAATAGGTAAAGTCAATCTTGATAGATCGGGATTGTTATTACTCTCAATACTCTAGTACTCACTCAATACCTCTCGGTTAAGGAGTGATTATGCCCAATTTAGCTTTCTCAAGTCCAAATGTGCAGCTATAAGTGCAATTGAATATGAGCCCAAGTGGGATTATCACTATCTTTAGTTCAAATCCATTAATTAAACCAATCAGTAACTCAACTAGTTCAGTTTTTTATTAGCCAAATTTTTCTAGACTAAGTCCCTCTCTCTTAAGTAAGAACAAGGTCAAAAAGGTATGAATCAATATTTGCAACCATCAAATCTAACTTTAAAGCATAAACAAAGCTAAATAGCACTAACCCAATCAATACCAAGCATAATATTAATAACCCATAAGATTTACACACTAGGTTGGATCAAAACCCTAGATAAAAGTCTAGCTACGCATATTAAAATATATAGAAATATGAAAATAAGAAGAAATCAAAGACATAAAATCAAAAATAAAAGAAAGAGTGGATGATATACTCCAATAGTAGCTCAAACATGCTCAAAATAACTAAAAGTAACTAAATCCTAGCTGCTACAATAAAAAGATGCCCTAGAAAAGTCAAAACGTTCTATTTATAATGCTCCCGAAATCTCTAACAAAAATGGCCTTGGGAGAGTTCTGCGGCCGCACATTAGCTTTTGTGGTCCATGCTTTGATGGATTGACATTGCCTATGCTTTCGGTAGGGGAATTTCTGCGGTCACACTTCAGCTTTTGCGGCCGCACTTTAAGTTCTGCGGACCAGATTTGAGGAGGCTTCAGAATTGTTCAACTGCTTATTCTCTGATCTTTCAAACTTGTCAGTGCGAACATGTTTTGCAGACCAAGTGTGACCGCATATTTTGTTCTGCGGACTGCATTTCTGCAAAAAGTTCCTGAAGCTTCATTTCTTCTTCTACGACCGCATTCCTTCTTCTGCGGATCGCAACTATTTTTGCAGCCACAATTATAATTCTGCGAACTGTACTTTTCTCAGCACTTTTCCTTTTTACTGAATTTGGCTAGAACATCTCCTTTTTGAGTGTTACTAATAAGTGGTTAAAATCCACACTTATCAATTCCCATAAACTTAATCTTTACTTGTCCTCAAGCAACTAGATTAGCACCCAAATTTCCAAACTCTAAGGTCATTTCAAGGAGTCACCCACAAGTTATTTATACTCAGTTGCGACCAAAAATTACCCGCAATACTCATGCATGCTAAACAAGGTGTCAAATTTTTCAAAAAGAATGAACTTCCTCATCTCTTGTAGTTCTAGTGTGACATCTGAGCATCAAAGGTTAACTTCATTCATCAAGGATTCTTGTTCTTTCATGCTAATCATGGTGGACTCCAAACTCTTCCTCTACCTTTCATTTGCATTGCTCACTTCAAGATTCCACACTCAATTTCTAATGGCTCAAAAGTTTCACACTTGTCATGACCCCGGTTCGCCCTCCGTAAACCATCGTGACGGCACCTAGTCTCTACGACTAGGTAAGCCTAAATTGCGGAAAAGAAACCAAAATTTGCGGAAGTAAAACAATTTAAAGCAGAAATAAGAAATAACCAGTGTATAAATGTGCAGCTCGGCATACAACATATTTAACTCGCAAAACCAACACATAAATCCAAGACCCGGAAACCCATGAATCACAAGCTAAGAAGTACTACATAGCTCTAACTCCAGAATGTCTAACAAGAACTGAAATACAGAAGGGCTAGTACTAAACAGCAAGAATAGAGAGAGACTTCTCGGTCTGCGGACGCGGCAGATATACCTCGAAGTCGCTATAGAAGCCGCCTCACCTCAGGGGTGGTAGGACTGAGTCGAAGTACCTGGATCTGCACATGAAAAACATGCGCAAGAAGGGCATGAGTACACCACATAGGTACTCAATAAGTGCCAAGCCTAACCTCGGTCGGGTAGTGACGAGGAAGGTCAGGGCCCTACTGAGGTTAAATAATAATATAAAGTTCGATAGTGTAGATAAGAGCAGTATAAATAAGTGCAGCAGTAAAAGTATCATAAGATATAAAGATAACTACAACCGATACAGAGGCAAAACAATCACAAGGATGATAACCGGGGATCTCTCAGTATCCCGAGGATCTCTTATTATCCTCAATACACATACCCGGGGATCTCTTGGTATCCCGAGGATCTCTTGGTATCCTCAATATATGCCAGGGATCTCTTCCCGAGGATCTCTTGGTATCCTCAATATACATATATATCAGGGATCTCTTGGTATCCCGAGGATCTCTTAGTATCCTCAATATATGTGCCAGGGATCTCTGGTATCCCGCACCTCAGCTCGATCATAAATACGTATAGGGGATCTCCCGGGATGCCTTCTCGTAGCCCCAAAATGAAACGCACAACAATAGCAGAAAAAGGATATACTCAATTAAGCTCAACTTCATACCAAGGCAAAACAGATAATTCTAACCTAGCATGCTTCACGTAATACAAATAAGGCAGTTAAAACAAATAGAGCAATTTAGTCAATTAGACATGCTTCTCTAGATTAACAGCAGGCTAAATTTCCAAATAGTGTAGGCAAGAAAAGGAAGAACACAATTTAAGGCTATTTTTAATGAAAAACCGGATTTCCAACAATTAGCACGAGTACGCACTCGTCATCTCACGTACAAGGCATTTCAATAATCACAATATCAATCCTAAGGGGAGAGGTCCCCCACACAAGGTTAGACAAGCCACTTACCTCGAACCGGCTCAAATGTCAACCCGAAACCACGTTCTTGCCATGAGTATCCGACTCCAAATGGCCCAAATCTATTCAATTAAATTTCATAATGTAAATAACACTTCAAATAACTGATTCTACAATTAAAATCTAAGCTAATACGCGAAATTAGGTAAAATGACCAAAACGTCCCTCGAACCCACTTCTCAGAATCGAGTGAAATTTATATTTCCGGAATCCTCACACTCTCACGAGTTCATACATGCCAAGAACACTGAAATTGGAGCCCAAATGACCCCTCAAACTCTTATTTCAAGTCTCTTAAATCCCAAGTCCTAATTCTTCCATTTTAGGCCTAGCTTCCATGATTTACTAGGTAGATTTCACATTAGAAACGAGTTTTAAGACCAAGAATCTTACCTCCAAGTGATTCCCTTCGAATCCCTCTTCAATCCCCTCCAAAGAGCTCCAAAAACGATTAAAATGGTGAAAATAAACTTCAAAGTCGCGGAATCCCCTTTAAAACCATTCTGCCCAGCAGTTTCCGCATCTGCGGCCTTGGGACCGCTTCTGCGGTCCCGCATTTGCGGACCAAAGGTCGCACCTGCGACCCATCACTTAACGCCCAACTTCCGCATCTGCGGATCCTCACTCGCAGGTGTGGTACCGCTTCTGCGGAAAAACATACCGCATCTGCGGTTCCTGATGACTCCCCCTCTTTCCGCTTCTGCGGCTCTTCTTCCGCACGTACGGCATCGCACCTGCGGTCCCTGAACCACAGGTGCGGAAATACCAGAAGCAGCAAAGTTCAGCAGCTGCAATATACCTCAAAACTCCTCGTCAACCATCCGAAATCATCCCGAGGCCCCCGGGACCTAGACCAAAGGCACCAACAAGTCTAATACCACTGTCCAAACTTGTACCAATCCTTAAAACACCTAAAACAACATCGAAACCTCAAATTAACCAGGGATTCAAGCCTAAGAACTCCAAATTTTCTCAAAATACGCTTTCGATCAAAAAGTCTATCAAATCTCGTCCGAATGACCTGAAATTTTGCACACACATCACATTCAACACTACAAAGCTATTCCAACTTTCGGAATTCCATTCCGACCCTCGGATCAAAATCTCACTATCGAACCGGAAACTTCAAAAATCAAACTTCCGGTATTTCAAGCCTAAATTAGCTACGGACCTCCAAAACACAATCCGACCACGCCCCTAAACCCGAAATCACCCCAAGGAGCTAACGGAACCATCGAATTTTCATTCCGAGGCCGTCTTCACACTGTTCCGACTACGGTCAACTTTCCAACACTTAAGCTCTCATTTAGGGACTAAGTGTCCCAAAACAATCCGAAATTCAAAACCGACCATCCCAGCAATTCAAAATAGCAGAAATAAACTTGGGGAAAGCAGTTAATAGGGGATCGGAGCGTAAATTCTAAAAATGACCGGCCGGGTCGTTACATCCTCCCACACTTAAACATTCGTTCATCCTCGAACGAGCATAGAGACATACCTGAAGTAGTGAAAAGATGAGGGTACCGGCTGCGCATATCCTGCTCGGTCTCCCAGGTCGCCTCCTCGACCGGCTGACCCTGCCACTGAACCTTCACTGATGCAATGTTCTATGACCTCAGCTTCCTAACCTGCCTGCCCAGTATTGCCACTGGCTCCTCAACATAAGATAGATCCTTTTCCAACTGGACTGAGCTGAAATCTAACACGTGCGACGGATCACCGTGATACCTCCGGAGCATCGAAACATGAGATACCGGATGAACTCCTGCCAAGCTGGGAGGTAAGGCAAGCTCGTAAGCAACCTCCCCAACATGCCTCAATATCTCAAAAGGGCCAATAAAACTCGGACTCAACTTCCCCTTCTTCCCAAATCTCATAACGCCCTTCATAGGCAAAACCCGAAGCAGAACTCGCTCTCCAACCATGTAGGAAACATCACGAACCTTCCGGTCCGCGTAACTCTTCTGTCTGGACTTCAAGTTCATTATATTCTTCATCATATAGCTCTGGTGCCATAAATTCAGGGGTACCTGAAAAAAAGAAAACACAAGAAAATATGGTAATAGGGGTTAATATATCAGTTTTGATAGAACCAAAGGCAGCAAGTCCAAGTTAAATAACTACCAATAACACTTCGAGCTGTAGGCTGCTCCATGATTGTTGCCAATCCAAGATCTCCAAGTTTAACTTCTCCATGGTTTCCATTGATGAATATATTATCACATTTCAAGTCTCTATGTATAACTGGTGGATTGTGACTATGGAGATAATGTAAACCTCGGAGAATTTGTCTAGCCCATTTTTTAACAGCCCTCGTGTCAACAGTCTTGTGCTTTCTCCGATATCTAATAGCCATAGAAAGCAAATGACATATGAATAAGAAAGTTTGGAAGTTGCATTGTTAATAAGAAGGAGCAATATGCAAGAAACATTGGACTCACTGCCTTAAGCTTCCTGAACTAAATAATT
>NW_017670538.1:339048-384663 GCF_001879085.1 Nicotiana attenuata
TACAGAAGGGCTAGTACTAAAACACAAGAATAGAGAGAGACTTCTCGGTCTGCGGACGCGGCAGATATACCTCGAAGTCGCTATAGAGAAGCCGCCTCACCTCAGGGGTGGTAGGACTGAGTCGAAGTTACCTGGATCTGCACATAAAAACATGCGCAAAAAAGGCATGAGTACACCACATAGGTACTCAATAAGTGCCAAGCTATACCTCGGTCGGTTAGTTGGACGAGGAAGGTCAGGGCCCTACTGAGGTTAAATTAATAATATAAAGTTCGATTAGTGTAGATAAAGCAGCGTATAAAATAAGTGCAGCAGTAAAAGTATCATAAGATATAAAGATAACTACAACCGATACAGAGGCAAAACAATCACAAGGATGATAACCGGGGATCTCTCAGTATCCGAGGATCTCTTATTATCCTCAATACACATACCGGGGATCTTCTTGGTATCCCGAGGATCTTTTGTATCCTCAATATATGCCAGGATCTCTTCCCGAGGTCTCTTGGTATCCTCAATATACATAATATATCAGGAAACTCTTGGTATCCCGAGGATCTCTTTAGTATCCTCAATATATGTGCCAGGGATTCTCTGTATCCCGCACCTCAGCTCGATCATAAATACGTATAGGGATCTCCGGATGCCTTCTCGTAGCCCCAAAATGAAACGCACAACAATAGCAGAAAAAGGATATACTTCAATTAAGCTCAACTTCATACCAAGGCAAAACAGATAATTCTAACCTAGGCATGCTTCACGTAATACAAATAAGGCAGTTAAAACAAATAGAGAGCAATTTAGTCAATTAGGACATGCTTCTCTAGGATTCAACAGCAGGCTTAAATTTCCAAATAGTGTAGCAAGAAAAGGAAGAACACAATTTAAGGCTATTTTTAATGAAAAACCGGATTTCCAACAATTAGCACAGTACGCACTCGTCATCTCACGTACAAGGCATTTCAATAATCACAATATCAATCCTAAGGGGAAGGTCCCCCACACAAGGTTAGACAAGCCACTTACGAACCGGCTCAAATGTCAACCCGAAACCACGTTCTTGCCATGAGTATCCGACTCCAAATGGCCCAAATCTATTCAATTAAATTTCATAATGTAAATAACACTTCAAATAACTGATTCTACAATTAAAATCTAAGCTAATACGCGAGAATTAGGTAAAATGACCAAAACGTCCTCGAACCCACTCTCAGAATCGAGTGAAATTTATATTTCCGGAATCCTCACACTCTCACGAGTTCATACATGCACAGAACACTGAAATTGGAGCCAAAATGACCCTCAAACTTTATTTCAAGGTCTCTTTAAATCCCAAGTCCTAATTCTTCCATTTTAGGCCTAGCTTCCATGATTTACTAGGTAGATTTCACATTAGAAACGAGTTTTAAGACCAAGAATCTTACCTCCAAGTTATTCCCTTCGAATCCCTCTTCAATCCCCTCCAAAGAGCTCCAAAAACGATTAAAATGGTGAAAATAAACTTCAAAGTCGCGGAATCCCCTTTAAAACCATTCTGCCAGCAGTTTTCCGCAATCTGCGGCCTTGGGACCGCTTCTGCGGTCCCGCATTTGCGGACCAAAGGTCGCACCTGCGACCCATCACTTAACGCCCAACTTCCGCATCTGCGGATCCTCACTTCGCAGTGTGGTACCGCTTCTGCGAAAAAACATACGCATCTGCGGTTCCTGATGACTCCCCCTCTTTCCGCTTCTGCGGCTCTTCTTCGCACGTACGGGCATCGCACCTGCGGGTCCCTGAACCACAGGTGCGAAATACAGAGCACCAAAGTTCAGAGCTGCAATATACCTCAAAAACTCCTCGTCAACCATCGAAATCAATCCCGAGGCCCCCGGGACCCTAGACCAAAGGCCCACCAACAAGTCTAATACCACTGTCCAAACTTGTACCAATCCTTAAAACACCTAAAACAACATCGAAACCTCAAATTAACCAGGGATTCAAGCCTAAGAACTCCAAATTTTCTTCAAAATACGCTTTCGATCAAAAAGTCTATCAAATCTCGTCCGAATGACCTTGAAATTTTGCACCACACATCACATTCAACACTACAAAGCTATTCCAACTTTCGGAATTCCATTCCGACCCTCGGATCAAAATCTCACTATCGAACCGGAAACTTCAAAAATCAAACTTCCGGTATTTTCAAAGCCTAAATTAGCTACGGACCTCCAAAACACAATCCGAACACGCCCCTAAACCCGAAATCACCCCAAGGAGCTAACGGAACCATCGAATTTTCATTCCGAGCCGTCTTCACACTGTTCCGACTACGGTTCAACTTTCCAACACTTAAGCTCTCATATTAGGACTAAGTGTCCCAAAACAATCCGAAATTCAAAACCGACCATCCCAGCAATTCAAAAATAGCAGAATAAACTGGGGAAAGCAGTTAATAGGGGATCGGAGCTGAATTCTAAAAATGACCGGCCGGGTCGTTACATCTCCCACACTTAAACATTGTTCATCCTCGAACGAGCATAGAGACATACCTGAAGTAGTGAAAAGATGAGGGTACCGGCTGCGCATATCCTGCTCGGTCTCCAGGTCGCCTCCTCGACGGCTGACCCTGCCACTGAACCTTCACTGATGCAATGTTCTATGACCTCAGCTTCCATAACCTGCCTGCCCAGTATTGCCACTGGCTCCTCAACATAAGATAGATCCTTTTCCAACTGGACTGAGCTGAAATCTAACACGTGCGACGGATTCACCGTGATACCTCCGGAGCATCGAAACATGAGATACCGGATGAACTACCTGCCAAGCTGGGAGGTAAGCAAGCTCGTAAGCAACCTCCCAACATGCCTCAAATCTCAAAAGGGCCAATAAAACTCGGACTCAACATTCCCCTTCTTCCCAAATCTCATAACGCCCTTTTCATAGCAAAAACCCCGAAGCAGAACTCGCTCTCCAACCATTGTAGGAAACATCACGAACCTTCCGGTCCGCGTAACTCTTCTGTCTGGACTGAGCTGTACGGAGTCTATCCTGAATCACCTAGACTCTCTCCAAAGCATCCTAAACCAAGTCTGTGCCCAATAATCTAGCCTCCCCTGGCTGGAACCAACCCACCGGAGATCTACATCGCCTACCATATAAGGCCTCGACGTGCCATCTGAATGCTTGGACTGATAACTGTTGTTGTAGGCAAAACTCCGCCAATGGCAAGAACTATGATCCCAAGAACCCCCAAACTCAATCACACACGCACAGAGCATATCCTCAAGAATCTGAATAGTGCGCTCGGACTGTCCGTCCGTCTAAGGGTGAAATGTTGTGCTCAACTCCACCGAGTACCCAACTCTTGCTGTACGGCTCTCCAGAATCGCGATGTGAACTGAGATACCTCTATCTGAAATGATGGAAACTGGAATACCATGCAGACGGACAATATCCCGGATATAGATCTCCGCCAGCCGCTCCGAGGAATAGGTAGTACATACAGGGATGAAATGTGCGGACTTGGTCAGCCGATCCACAATAACCCAAATGGCATCGAACTTCTTCAAATTCTATGGGAGCCCAGATACGAAGTCCATGGTGATCCGCTCCCACTTCCACTCCGGAATCTCTATCTGCTGAAGCAACCCACCCGGTCTCTGGTGCTCATACTTCACCCGCTGACAATTAAGGCACCGAGTTACAAACCCAACTATGTCCTTCTTCATCTGCCTCCACCAGTAGTGATGCCTCAAATCCTGATACATCTACGCGGCACCTGGATGAACGGAATACCGCGAACTGTGGGCCTCCTCTAGAATCAACTCCCGAAGCCCATCAACATTGGGTACACAAACTCGACCTGCATCCTCAATACTCGTCATCACCTAAAGTCATATCTGAGCATCGCCATGCAACACTTTGTCCCTTGAGGACAAGCAAATGGGTCATCAAAAACTAAACGCTCCCGGATATGATCAAACAAGGAAGACCGAGAGACCACACAAGCTAGAACCCGACTGGGCTCCGAAAGATCCAATCTTACAAACTGGCTGGCTAAGGCCTGAACATCCATTGCCATAGGCCTCTCTGCTACTGGTAAATAAGCAAACTCCACAAACTCTCTGTCTGGCGGCTCAAAGCATCGGCCACCACATTGGCCTTGCCCGGGTGATACAAGATATTGATGTCATAATCCTTCAGCAGCCCTAGCCATTCCTCTGACCAAAATTAAAGTCCTTCTTGCTTTGAATAGATGCTTTAAAAACTCCGGTGATCAGTATATATCTACAAGGCACGCCGTACAAAGTAAGACGCCAGATCTTCAAGGCATGACAAATGGCAGCTAACTCAAGATCATGGACAGGATAATTCTTCTTCATGTATCTTCAACTGTCAGACGCTAAGCATATCCCTACCATCCTGCATCAATACCGCTCCAAGTCCAACTCTCGAGGCATCACAATAGAAAGTATAAGACCCCGAAGCGGTAGGCAATATCAAAACTGGGGCTGTAGTCAAAGCTAACTTGAGCTTCTTAAAGCTCTCCTCGTACTCTCCCGTCTACTGGAACGGAGCACCCTTCTGGGTCAGTCTGGTCATGGGTGCTGCAATAGATGAAAACCCTGAACAAATCGACAGTAATAACCCGCCAAGCCAAGAAAACTACGGATCTCTGTAGCTGAGGATGGTCTGGGCCAACTCTGCACGGCCTCCACTTTCTTCGGATCCACCTGAATACCCTCTCTCGAGACCACATGACCCAAGAACGCCACGGAATCCAACCAAAACCCACATTTTGAGAACTTAGCATACATCTTCTTCTCTCTCAAGGTCTGGAGCACTGTCCTCAGGTGCTGCTCATGATCTCCCCGACTCCGGGAATATACCAGAATGTCATCAATAAAACGATCACGAACGAATCAAGATATGGCTGGAAAACACTATGCATCAGATGCATGAAGGCTGCTGGGGCATTAGTCAGCCCAAATGACATAACAAAAGGAACTCATAATGACCATACCGAGTCCTGAAGGCAGTCTTCGGTATATCTGGCTCCCGAATCTTCAACTGATGATAGCCTGAATGCAAGTCAATCTTAGAAAACACACAAGCACCCTGTAACGGGTCAAACAGGTCATCAATACGAGGCAAAGGATAGCGGTTCTTCACTGTCACCTTATTCAACTGGAGATAATCAATACACATGCATATAGAACCATCCTTCTTCTTCACAAATAATACAGGAGCACCCAAGGCGATACACTAGGCCGAATGAAACCCTTATCAAGTAATTCTTACAACTGCTCCTTCAACTCAGGAGGAGCCATACGGTACGGAGGGATAGAAATGGGCTGAGTTCCTGGCAACAGATCAATGCCAAAATCAATATCTCTATCAGGTGGCATGCCCAGAAGATCAGCTGGAAACACATCACGGAAATCCCGTACTACTGGGACTGAATCAACAGAAGGAGTATCCATACTGACATCTCTCACATAAGCTAAATACGCATCACAACCTTTCTCAACCATACGCTGAGCATGAAGGAAAGAAATAACTCTACCGGGACTGTGACCTAAAGCACCCCTCCACTCAACACGCGGTACACCTGGCATGGCCAGTGTCACGGTTTTGGCGTGACAATCAAGAATAGCATAATGGGGCGACAACCAGTCCATGCCCAAGATAATATCAAAATCAACCATGCTGAGCAATAATAAATCGGCTCTGGTCTCAAAACCACTAAGAACAACCAATCACGACCCATAAACACGGTCCATCGCAAGAGAATCTCCCACAGGAGTAGAAACATAAACGGGGGAACTCAATGAATCCCGAGATACACCCAAATACGGAGCAAAATAGGAAGACACATAAGAATAAGTGGGGCCTGGATCGAATAGAACCGATGCATCTCTGTGACAGACCAAGATAGTACCTGTAATGATAGAATCGGAGGCGACAGCCTCAGTACAAGCAGGAAGAGCATAATATCTGGCCTGGCCTCCCCCTCGAGGGCGACCTCTACCTCCCCGACCTCCGCCTCTAGCTGGCTGGGCAGGTGGGGTAGCAACTGGTGCAGTGATCATAGCCTGAGAACTCTTGGAGGCGCGCTGTGGCTGAGGAGTCTATGGAGGTGCAGCCCTCCCAAGTCTAGGGCAATCCCTCACCACATGGCGGGTGTCACCACACTCAAAGCACGCTCTGGGAGGATGTGGCGGCTGTGACTGGCTCAGGCCAGGTCTGTTGGACTGACCACTGGAAGCACCCTGTGCAGGAGGCACACTAGATACTGGAGGTGCATAATAAGGCTCCTGAGGCCTAGGTGGGGCTGGAATACCACTGGCTGCTGGAAGAGCTGAATGAATGGGGCGACTCATATAACCCCTACCATGACCACCTGCAGCTGGGGCACGGGCACCAGAATAATAGCCCGACTCTCGAGACCTCTTAGCCTCCCTCTCCTCTCTGTCCCTATCATGCATACCCTCAATCCTCCTGGCAATGCTCACCACCTGCTGGTAAGATATATCCATCTCTAACTCATGAGCCATGCTAGACCTGATGCTGGGAATAAGCCCCTCAATAAACGGGCGAACCTTCTCGCGAACCGTAGAGACCAAAGCTGGTGCATGTCTATCCAAGTCGATCTAACGGATAGCATACTCCGAGACAATCATAATACCCTGGCGCAAATGCTCAAACTCCACGCACCAGGCGTCCCTAAGACTCTGGGGGACATACTCCCTCGTGAACATATCTGAAAACTGAGCCCAAGTCAGGGAAGCTGCCTCATCCGGATTGTCTAACTCATAAGCACGCCACCACTGATAGGCGGCTCCTCGAAGCTGGAAGGTAGTGAAGGAAACCCCGCAGGATCCTGATATGCCCATAGTATGGAGGATACGGTTGCACTCCTCAATAAATCCAAGGGCATCCTCTGAGGCTAGTCCACTAAAAGTCGGAGGCTGATACTTCTTGAACCTCTCAAGCCTCTTCTGCTCCTCCTCTGAAGCGGCTGCCCTCTCCTCGGGCTGAGCTGGGGCTACCGGCTGTACAGGAATAGCCTCTAGGACCTGATCAATATGCACTCGCTGCTCAGGAGTGCGGGCGGCGGGAGTCTGTGCTCCTCCCCCGGCTTGGGACGTAGCTGCAGCAAGGGGAAGCAACCCTGCCTGAGCTAGAGTGGTGTACATAGTCATAAACTGTGCCAAGGTCTCTTGGAGTGCTGGAGTAGTAGTAGCAGACGCATCAGGTGTTTGGACTCCGGCTGGTACTGCTGGTGGTACCTCGGCGACAGCTCGTGCGGGTGCTCTAGCTGCACCACGAGCGCGTCCTCGGCCTCTACCCCGGCCCCGGCCTCTGACGGCTCCAGTATGGGGTGCGGGTGCCTAATCATCTCGAGTAGCACGTGTCCTCACCATCTGTGAGAGAATAGAAGACAGAAGTTTAGAATTGTGATATCAAAAATCTCGCAAGACAAGGAAATCAAACGAAGTGGAATTTTCCTAACAATTACATAGCCTCCCGTAGATAAGTACACACGTCTCCGTACTGATCAACGAGACTCTAATAAACCGACTTGTGATTGATGACCCCTATGAATCTAGAGCTCTCATACCATCTTGTCACGACCCCGGTTCACCCTCCGTGAACCATCGTGATGGCACCTAGTCTCTACGACTAGGTAAGCCAAAATTGCGGAAAAGAAACCAAAATTTGCGGAAGTAAAACAATTTAAAACAGAAATAAGAAATAACCAGTGTATAAATGTGCCGCTCGGTATACACCATATTTAACTCTCAAAACCAACACATAAATCCAAGACCCGGAAACCCATGAATCACAAGCTAAGAAGTACTACATAGATCTAACTCTAGAATGTCTAACAAGAACTGAAGTACAAAAGGGCTAATACTAAACAGCAAGAATAGAGAGAGACTACTCGGTCTGCGGACGCGGCAGATATACCTCGAAGTCGCTATAGCAGTCGCCTCGCCTCAGGGGTGGTAGGACTGAGTCGAAGTACCTGGATCTGCACATGAAAAACATGCGCAGGAAGGGCATGAGTACACCATAGCGGTACTCAATAAGTGCCAAGCCTAACCTCGGTCGGGTAGTGACGAGGAAGGTAGATAAGAGCAGTATAAGCAAGTGCAGCAGTAAAAGTATCACAGGATATAAAGATAACTACAACTGATACAGAGCAAAACAATCACAAGGATGATAACCGGGGATCTCTCAGTATCCCGAGGATCTCTTAGTATCCTCAATACACATACCTGGGGATCTCTTGGTATCCCGAGGATCTCTTGGTATCCTCAATATATGCCAGGGATCTCTTGGTATCCGAGGATCTCTTGGTATCCTCGATATATACATCAGGAATCTCTTGGTATCCCGAGGATCTCTTAGTATCCTCAATATATGTGCCAGGGTTCTCTCGGTATCCCGCAGCTTAGCTCGATCATAAATACGTACAGGGATCTGCCGGGATGCCTTCCCATAGCCCCAAAATGAAACGCACAACAATAGCAGAAAAGGGATATACTCAATTAAGCTCAACTTCATACCAAGGCAAAATAGATAATTCTAACCTAGCATGCTTCACGTAATACAAATAAGGCAGTTAAAACAAATAGAGCAATTTAGTCAATTAGACATGCTTCTCTAGACTAACAGCAGGCTAAATTTCCAAATAGTGTAAGCAACAAAAGGAAGAACACAATTTAAGGCTATTTTTAATGAAAAACCAGATTTCCAACAATTAGCACAAGTACGCACTCGTCGCCTCACGTACAAGGCATTTCAATTATCACAATATCAATCCTAAGGGGAGAGGTCCCCCACATAAGGTTAGACAAGCCACTTACCTCGAACCGGCTCAAATGTCAACCCGAAACCACGTTCTTGCCACGAGTATCCGACTCCAAATGGCCCAAATCTATTCAATTAAATTTCATAATGTAAATAACACTTCAAGTAACCTATGCTACAATTAAATTCTAAGCTAATACGCAAAATTAGGTAAAATGACCAAAATGCCCCTCGGGCCCACGTCTCGGAATCGAGTGAAATTTATATTTATGGAATCCTCACTCTCACGAGTTCATACATACCAGAACACTAAAATCGGAGCCCAAATGACCCCTCAAATTCTTATTTCAAGTCTCTTAAATCCCAAGCCCTAATTCTTCCATTTTAGGCCTAGCTTCCATGATTTACTAGGTAGATTTCACATTAGAAACGAGTTTTAAGACCAAGAATCTTACCTCCAAGTTATTCCCTTCGAATCCCTCTTCAATCCCCTCCAAAGAGCTCCAAAAACGATTAAAATGGTGAAAATAAACTTCAAAGTCGCGGAACCCCTTTTTAAACCATTCTGCCCAGCAGTTTCCGCATCTGCGGCCTTGGGACCACTTCTGTAGTCCCGCATTTGCGGACCAAAGGTCGCACCTGCGACCCATCACTTAACGCCCAGCTTCCGCATCTGCGGCTCCCCACCCGCAGGTGCGGTACCGTTTCTGCGAAAAAACATACCGCATCTGCGATTCCTGATGACTCCCCCTCTTTCCGCTTCTGCGGCTCTTCTTCCGCACGTGCGGCATCGCACCTGCGGTCCCCAAACTGCAGGTGCAGAAATACCTGAAGCACCAAAGTTCAACAACTGCGATATACCTCAAAACTCCCCGTCAACCATCCGAAATCATCCCGAGGCCCCCGGGACCTCAACCAAAGGCACCAACAAGTCTAATACCACTGTCCAAACTTGTACCAATCCTTAAAACACCTAAAACAACATCGAAACCTCAAATTAACCATGGATTCAAGCCTAAGAACTTCAAATTTTCTCAAAATACGCTTTCGATCAAAAAGTCTATCAAATCTCGTCCGAATGACCAGAAATTTTGCACACACATCACATTCAACACTACGAAGCTATTCCAACTTTCGGAATTCCATTCTGACCCTTGGATCAAAATCACATTATCGAACCGGAAACTTCAAAAATCAAACTTCCGGCATTTCAAGCCTAAATTAGCTACGGACCTCCAAAACACAATCCGACCACGCCCCTAAACCCGAAATCACCCCACGGAGCTAACGGAACCATCGGATTTTCATTCTGAGGCCGTCTTCACACTATTCCGACTACGGTCAACTTTCCAACACTTATGCTCTCATTTAGGGACTAAGTGTCCCAAAACTCTCCGAAATTCAAAACCGACCATCCTGGAAATTCAAAATAGCAGATATAAACTTGGGAAAAGCAGTTAATAGGGGATCGGGGCATAAATTCTAAAAACGACCGGCCGTACCTCGATTTGAAATCAAATAGAACTTCTTTCGGGTTATAATGAAGGTTTTTGGTTCAGGATAGGATATTATATGGGATACTATCATGATCCCAATTTCCCTTCGTAGGATGTTGTGATGGCACCTAGTCTCTAAGACTAGGTAAGCCTAACATACATGAAGAATTTAACGGAAATAGTAATAAAACCTTCAAGTTAACCAATAGCTATCATAAAAAAGACTCCGCAACACAACTGAACATAACACCTAAAATCTGGTGATACCGAGTCACAAGCTCTATATGAGTATACTGAATATCCCTATACAACAGTATCTATTTATATAGAGGGTGACTCTGAGGCCTACGACCGCCGGCAGGTATACCTTAAAGTCTCCGATGCACGCTCGACTCACTGATGCCTAGGCTGGTATAAAGTAGCTGGATCTACACAAAAAGATGTGCAGAAGCGTAGTATGAGTACACCACAATGGTACCTAGTAAGTATCAAGCCTAACCTCGGTAGAGTAGTGACGAGTTAGGGTCAAGACACCTATTGGAACTAATAAAGAAACTGAGCAAGCATAGTATAGTGTGATAATGAAAGCAAAGGAAATGATACAAAAAAGAGATATAACAAGAATATTTGCACTGATACTAAGGCAATTAAGACATCACGGAAGAAACACATAATAAGAATGCCAAGGAAATGATGCAAACAAAACACAAGTGATGTAAATGAAAGATATCAACAAGAATCACTACTGAGGTACCGCCTCGTAGTCTCATTTCACAAAGTAAATCACAATCTTTACTTATATCACTGTGGGAGCCTTACTTTTAGTTTTGACAATCATTTTCCCAAAATAGCTACCCGCATTTTAGCCCACCTTATCATACCGCGTGGCTTCAAGTAGTTCCCCTACTAACAACACGCGTATCAAGTCCACCTTATCTCACCGCATGCGTATCAACCCTAACCCTTATACCACCGCATGTGTATCAATATTACAACATATCACAAATTTCATTTCAAGTGCCCAGTACCACAACTTGTCAAAGAAGTCAACAATAATAGCGTTTCCACAATGAATAGCCCATGGCTCAACCACAATATGTGCAAGAGTCTCAATAATAACAACTGAAACTGAATAACTCAACAAGAATGGTATTTCAACAATTTATAAATTTGCCTCCATGTGAATCACGGACTTTATAACTTCGACACCATAATTCAACAGTAAGATATCCCAAGAAATAACAGCTTCAAGTAAAGAAACTCAACAGTTAAATAATTAACAAGAAATGAGAGAACAATAACTTCAACTAGGATGTAAAGGTAATTAACAAGTAAGAGATGAGACAAGTATTTACAATGTCACGTAAATCACGTAAGGATAGGTTAATGATGAAGAAGATGACATGTTATGACAATTTAATTAAAGGCATGAAAGAATCTACATGTACACGGTAAAATCAGAAGACTTGATATTTTGCTATCGAGACATTTTTGGAAGCCTTCCCCGAAACCCCGAGGATGGAAGGCCACGATCGAGTTCTCGGCCTCAGGGCTCATCGAGGTCTGAATCGAAGGAAGCAGGGCCCGAGGTCAGGACAAGAGAGGAGGTCTCCTAAACACATAGCTACACTTGATAGGACCGTTCTATCTATAGCCTACTGAGAGGACTTGCGTCAGGCCGTCCCATCTTTCTACTCTTGTAAATGATATATACGTACTTTACCGAGTCCCCTCGCCTATATAAGGGGGACTCACCCCACCTTGTAAGGGGCTGATGTTGCTCCACTTCTCCATAATGCAATAATATCTCTCTCTCTATCTTTCTTTCTTCTAAGTTATCAGTGTTCATCGACCCAGAGGTCACCTTAGCATTTTATAGTTTCTTCGTTTGTTCTCCATCATTTAGCTCGAAATTGATAGTATAAGAGCCTTACTTATTTATAACTTTATCTGTTACCCCCTTCCTGACTACCCTTGATAAGCCCGAGATAGGCTCGAGGCCTGGCCCCGAGGTATCTACTGGCTCGCTCTACGCTCGGGAACGTCCCCTTACTGGTTCGATTATCGCTTTATCTAACTCGATCTTTATTGTCTTACCTCACGTTTTATCACTAATCACCCTTACAAACTAGCTCGGGAATAGATCACGTATTTTTAGAATCCCATTTACAACTTTAATTGTTGTTACCATTTTCACGATAAACAATTTGGCGCCCACCGTGGGGCTAAAAATAATAGTGATTATTTTCTTGCTAGTTTCGTCACTTAAACGCACGATACCTTTCACACTTTTTCTTGCCCAAGATCTTTCGATTTCAGGTTAATGATCAGCTCGATAAGGGAAATCGAGGACGATAACCCCAAAAATCGCAAAGAAAACAATATGGTCGTCCTAACGGCTGGCGCAACACCGCAGGACCTCGATAACGCATCTAGATCGGTACGAGCGGACGCGGATTCGTACGCTGCACAGCGGGGTAATGAAGTCTTGCACTCCAATGGCGGCACGCAACACGCTAACCAACAGGAAGCCCGAAAATCCCAGCCCCTATAGAACGGGAGGTTAATCTTCGCATTATTTTTGAAATGTTACAGGAACATCATTTGGCTATCTCTCAGCTACAGAGCCGCCCGGAGACCCTCGGCGCGGCAACACCCAAATATCCCCTCGCTTTGAGCCAGTACCCGAGGTATCGGGCAACGACGAACCAACAATCTATCCTGTAACAGTGAGGATGCTGGAAGACATTATCGTAAAGATCGACTCACGCTCGCGGAGACTCCTACAGCAACCATCTCCCGGAGATACGATCCTGGGACTCATTTTGTGGAAGTCAAAAACAACGAAATTCCCTGGGAGTGACAGGACCCCAAGTCCTCACAGATGCATCACCACTCACGCACGCCCGTCCAGGGAAGGCGACCTCCAAAATGGAGAACTCGAGCCCTTCCTGATGAGGAGATTTGGTTAGAAATTCCCCCGGAAGAAACCACAACGCGACATCATTGTTCGACATCTAATCTCGGGGACCCGCTCACCGTACTAGCGCGATCCGTGGAAGCACACGCCAACGCCATCAAAATAATGCCAAAAGGGCTCAATGCACCGAAGGCCGGCAGAAGAAGAAGAAATAAAATATCACGGGAAGCCGCACCCCGCTCTCCAACAAGACGGATGAGATCGCTCCCGATCCCGAATAGCGGGGTGGCACGGGCCTTCACCCAAAACCCAAACAAAGCATACCCGGCGGCTCCGGAGCAGTTCAAGCGAAGCTTAGTCGAATATCCGGTCGAGGCTTGGTCATATACCAGCAACCAACACCAGACTCAAGTCAGATCCGTGGATAACCCTCGCAAAACCTCCTCAGGATCGGCGTATCCAGGCAGATTCCCAACAGAGAAGCCGGCACTGAATGAACGGAGCCATCATCCACACGACACGAACGGAATAGACGACCCAAGGTACAATGTGTCTCACAACAACAAGGCAGTAGCCCGAAGACGACACCTTCGAGGAACCTCCAATGGTACCAGATTGAACAAGACGCAACCGGCAAAGAAACCTCGCCCGATAGAGCTCGACTTCAACGTTGCAGTTCCAAGCATAGTGGTCACCATAAGTGAAGCCAGGAACTCCGGGTGGCTCGGATCTATTCAACCAAAACCCCTCCAAGGAAACCGTGGCCCACCACGAGAATCACGAAACGCTCTAAGTTACATACCCAAAAGAGTAGCAACTACGCCATTCAACAAAGATAACCACAAAGCATCACCAAGTAAGCAAACCCGGATCCAGCTCCACGGACAAGGGGAAATCGAACAAAGAAGAGCCGGCAAGCTGTGGCATATCGTCACAACTGTTAAAAGATGGCGGCACCCCGTTAAGATCCGTAGAACATAGAATGCAAGTGCCAGTCACCAGAAAGGGATGGTCCCGGGGGATACTCCCCAAGGACACCCTCTCGCTCGAGGAAAAGGACGCCGAGACTCCACCTCGGCATCACATTAACGTATTGGTAATCCCTTCTTTCGTTCAAACTCATTTCAAATAAAACATACGTTTATGATTACAGGTGTATCAGCCAAAGTTATACCGACGATGTCGGGCTAAAGCCAATTGGACAACC
The DNA here is from genome assembly GCF_001879085.1 of Nicotiana attenuata. Lineage (NCBI taxonomy): Eukaryota > Viridiplantae > Streptophyta > Magnoliopsida > Solanales > Solanaceae > Nicotiana > Nicotiana attenuata. Next base: position 353,474 of record NW_017670538.1, read on the forward strand.
CGGACCAACGCGGCCTGCCTGAGCTCGGGCTAATACGTCGAGCGACGCAGGGCGCAGACGCTTTGTACAGACAACGGTGAATACATCGCCCGGGATGCGATTCTGGCCCTACTCCTCCAAAGGTATATAACCCCGTGACAGACGCGGAGTCAAAGCATCTAGCTACAAGCGACAGGAGGAGATCCCTCACCCTATGCCCATGACCGGCGTCACCCTCAAATGAGGTCAAAAGGCAGCCAGCAGAGGCATTCAGTACCTCTGGATCCCGATCGAGGATCTGCAGCCACCACGAGGCCTGCCGGGTAATCTTTCCTCGATCGGGTTTCTATCAGGAAGAAGGTTCCGCCAACATGATATTTAGCAGAACTGCATGTCCCCGGGGAAGGGACACGACAAGTCCATGATCTCTCTCGAAATTTTCCAATATGGAATCACACAAGCACATTAGATAATCAGGGAGTCACACCCATGTGGACCAGACTCACAGCAGCAGGACAACATGTATTTACAACTTATATTTTCGCCAAGCAATAAAGAATATTTTCTAAGCATTCGACGCCTCGAAGAAAAATATTTCGGCTTATCCTCAGCTAAAAAACTCTCCATCAAATGCGTCCCAAAACACTCGGAGACTCAACACAATTCAGCACCCCCACGACCCCAGGGTCGAGGCTCTGGGCTCACAAAGCCCTCCTGATATGGCTCCAAGTCTGTAAAAGGCGGTATTCAAGCCTAAACTAATCCGATATATTCGGAGACTCAACATGAGCAATTCGACAACTTGCACGACCCCAGGGTCGGAACTCCGAGCTCACCAAGCCCCCGGAAAACAACTCTGAGCTCACGAGAAACTGTCTTCAAGCAAACTCGATGACTCGGAGACTATCGCCAATCGCCACGCACTGGAAAATCCAAAATTGTAAGACCCTAACGGGCAGCCTCGGCAAAACGAGATCTATTCTCCATACACTGTAAGACCTGAACAGGCATGAAAAATCCCGCAGTTTAGGCTATACGTCGCATTTGTAAGAATCCCTAAAGGGCATACCCTCGGTGTAGACGCCTAAAACTACTTCCCGGGATCGAAAATGGCCCCGGCCAAACGCATACGACTCCGGTCGAAACGGCTGCTACAGCCCAAAAAACGCGACTCGGGGACGCCCGACTGTTGCTAAAAAATCCTCCGAATCTACTTCATAAAGAACCGCTTAAACACAGGCTTCCCTCAACAGGCAAAAAACGAGTCCCGACCACGTCGACTCCAAAATCGCAAAAGCGTCGATCTACTCGACCTATGGGCTATGAACCTTCCGAGGTGCTCAATACATCGCCGACTACGACTTGAAATCGAGGTTCTTTTAGAACCAACGACGGGTCAGGCAAAACAATCAATAAGACCTTAACGAGAGGAAACAAAGCCAAAAAAGCCTCCGGGCCTCACATCAAACAGCGTAAGTGCCATTGTCGCCGGCTAAGCAAAGCCTCGGGGCCTCACACCGAAAGGTCTCTACGACCATCAGGTTGGAAATTGACAACTTGAGGATTAAAGTGAGCTCGAATCGTAACCCGATTCGGAGACCGGATCCAAATAGTTAAACTAAGCAAAGCCTCCGGGCCTCATATCAAAAGGTCCCTGCGACCGAACAGCGTAAGTGCCATTGTCGTCGGCTAAGAAAAGCCTTCGGGCCCCATATCGAAAGGTCTCTACGACCAAACAACGTAAGTGCCATTGTCGCCGGCTAAGCATGCCTCCGGGCCTCATACTAAAAGGTCTCAACGACCAGGTAGCAGAAAGGCCACCATCGCTGGCCAAGAGCTCAGATGAGATTTAAGGGTTGATTATAGCTCGAATCGCAACGCGACTCAGAGACTGGACCCGGAACATCGCCAAACGCCCAAAGGTTGAAAGTGAAAGTCATTATCACCAGCCCAAACGGGCTCGAGGGTAAGATAAGCTCGAGTCAGGATCCCGACTCAGAGACTGAACCTGAAACTCATCAAAAAATACAAGCCTAAAGGCTACTCCAGGATTGAATCAGTCCGGTGGAAAAACTTCAGCAATCAGAAACGCAGAAATTACAAATTACAGGGCTCCCCCCTTCTTATTATTACTTAGCAATTACAGGTCACAATCTCGACCTGCATCGTATGGTGGGATCTATATATGTATATACACGGCAAAGAAGGCAGGGAATGTTCATTCCCCCTTTATGTCCCTTTTGGCAGCTACGGCCCATCGCCCCCTCCCCCCTCCCTCATCATCAGATACCAGAAACTTGGTATCAAACTCCGCTCCCTCGGCATGTGTGATCTCCTCCGAGAGATCAAAACCTCGAGCGTGAATCTCTTCGAGGGTCTCCTTTCGCGATCTGCACCTCTCATACTCCCTGCTATTGCTTGCAAGATCAAGGGCCTTCTTCAGCTCGGCCCTAACAATAGCGGCGCTCTTTGAATAGGCAGCTATCTTTTGCCCCGAGTGGGTGTTATTTATTACAACCTCGGCCCGGACGTTCGCCACCTCGATTTTCGCCCTCGATAGCTCGGATGAGAGCCTCGCGATCATCTTCGCCCGAGCAGAATCATTCGTGCGGGCAGCCTGAAGTTGCGCCTTAAAGCCGGATGTCGCGGCTAGAGCTCTCTCTTTTGCCTCCAAATGAGCGCTAAGGCGCGTTCGCAGCTCAGCAAGTTCGCGGTTGGCGGCACCAACCTCGCCCCAGAGTTGCTCCAGCTCATCCGCTTTTCCCTTCAACTGAAACAATAGCACTTCAAAGATCGGCGAAAATAGAGAAAGAAACGGGAAGGAAATACGAGCCAACAAAGCGGAATACCTGTTTCTCCAAGAGGACCTCCCGGGTGCGGCTTCGATCCGCCCCGCACCTTAAAGAAACGAGCTCATTTTCCTTTACTGCGCATAGAAGCTGGAGGGACTTTCCCCTTTTTCGAGCTTCCTGCAGAAAGGTCTCGCGACGAAGCAGCTCAACTTTGAGCCTGTCAAAAGCCTGGAGAAAAAGAAGCCAGACGTATGAAGAAGAAGAAGAAGAAGAAAATACCGGACTGGAACATCCTTATCACGGGCAAAAACTCACTGCAAGGCCAAAACGACGAGCCTCACCAAGGGCCGAAGCTATGTCCAAAAAAGCTTCGGTCCCGGAAGTTGGCCGACCGACCAAATCATTCCTCTCAACTGCTGCAGAGAGGGTGCCTCACCGCAAGCCTCCACACGCCACGGAACATCTTTCCTTTTGCCAGCACTCCTCGATTCTTGAACCGGCGATCTCCCCTCGAACGAACTCCCGGTGCCTGCAGTAGGGAAACCGAGCAGATCAGAAAAAGGGGGGAGGGCCGCCCCGAAAAGGAAAAGAGAAGAGTGGGAAGGGAACACCAGACACCTACCATGATAATTTACCTCCCACCTCCCTTTTGAATGATCTCGCCACGCCACCGGCGCCTATCATGAGTCCAGCATGCTGCCAGTTTGCGAGACCATTCGGCTAAGTCCGGAACCTCATCAGGCAACCAACGAGTCGCTACAAACAAAAGACGGGAAGAAATCACTGTGAGTCCGACCTCATATGAAGAAAAAAGACAGCTCGAACAGAGTGCTTACGTGTAGAGCTCCATTTCTCAGGGAATGGTAAGAATTCTCCGGGGATAACGTCGGTCGTCCGAACTCGAACGAACTGACTCATCCATCCATGGTCCTCATCCTCATGGCCGCCGATCATGGGAGCTCGGGTAGACCTACGCTGAAGAGCAACCAGGCCTCGGAAGTGTAGCGGCCGGTACAGCCTTATGAGGTGACTAAGGGTAAAATCTATCCCAGCCTTGTCATCAAAGTATCTCATCGACCATACTATGCTCCAGAAGAAGGGATGAACTTGCGCCAGGTTACTTGATACCTTCTACAAAAATCGAGCACAACCCGATCCGGGGAACCTGGCGCGAGAACGATGGTATACACACTCAAGAAACCTTCGACGTACGTCGTGACGTTCTCTTCGGGGGAAGGGGCTTGCAGGACCACGCCTTCCCCCCATCTACATTTTCTCCTGATCATCTCGAGATCCTCCTCTACTACCGAAGAGGTAATCCTCGACACATGCCCCCGGTGGCCCGGAATATTGGGAGGTTTTCCCGGCGTAGCAACGCCCCTCGAGGATGTGTGCTCCGGGCACCGCTCCCCCAATGTCGGAGAAGGGCCGCTATCGCCAGCCAAAGGCGGAATACATGAAGAAGTACCCTTTGCCCGAGCATCAGACGTCGAAGCGGCGGCCATGGCCACAGCAGAATACTGGTAAAAAAAAGGAGTATCCAGACAGAAATCGCCTGAAGCAAAGAGGCGGAGAATCTCGCGGAAGGCAACTGGCTCTATAGAGGAGATGAGCTTAGCAAATAAGAAAGTGCAAAATCGTCGCTTAAGGGAGGAATAGACGAATATATAAGGGCCAGGCAACAACCGACCAGACTGCCCAGACAGGCCAATTAATTCTGGCCGCGTTAACATCACACTCCCCTTGGGGAATGCAATGGCGGAATTACTCCAGATTCCCACGTAATTCGTTAAAATAGGAGAGGGCCTCGGGGAATCCCCGACGTCGGTCCCTCGAGCTAGCAACTCAAGCTCGGCTACAAAATACAAAAGAGCTCCAAAGGCCCGATACTCAGTGCTCTGAAGCAAGAAGAACTACCGGAATAAAGGCTCCCTTTATTTATATTAACAAAACAGTTGTACATCTTTGCAATGTTCGGAAGGGAGAACATATGAAACAAAAAGAGGAAGGGGCATACAAAACAGAGAAGGGAGGCTCGAAGACTACTCCTCGCTGCTATACTCTTCGCCCTCGTCGGGGATGATTAAACGCTCCAGTTCCTCCTCTGTCTCACGGGACTTGATTAGAGGTCAACAGATATCTCGAAGCCCCGGGCCTTGAGTTCTTCCAGAACCTCCCTTTTTCCTTTCGCTTTGGCGTGATCAACGGCACGGACCAATTTCTGCTCAGCCGCCAAGGATATGTCGCGAGCCATCACATGCGCCGTGGCTGCGTCCGCCTTGTAGGAAGCAGCGTCTCGTTCCACATCGAGCTTAGCCTCGGACAAAGCAGCGATCTCCTTGCGGGATTCCGAAAGAAGGCTCCGTAATGTCGCCAACTCCCCGGTTGCATTTTTATTCTGCTCCCTCAGCTCGGAGACCTCCGTTTCCAACTCGGCGATCCTCGAGTTTCCCTGGTCAACCTTCGTTACGAAACAATGCGATGAATATGTGAACACAAAACACATATATAGACGCCAAGCGGAGGAGCAGATATGAAATAAAAAAAGAGGAATACCTGTGCAGTAAGAGCGGTCTCCTCCGGAGTGCCGCCTCTAAAGTGGCTCGAAGCCCCTTCATCTCCTCATCTCCCCGGATGCCTCGAGACTCAGAATCTTGCAGTTTCGAAGCAATGGCATCACGCTCTTTCTCGTGATGTGCGAGTTCCCCACGAAGCCGTGATATGACACGATTGTATATCTCTTTGCACTACAACGCAATAAGGAAGTTGAGAAAAGCGATGAATAATGCCCAAGGGCGAAGAGAAACACTCAAAGAAAAATTGTCACCTGCCACAGGGATTTCTCCGCTGCATCAACGGCGTCAGATACGTCAAGATCAACCCCGTCAGGTACATCATCGAGGATGTTGGCAAAAATGCCTTCCCCTCCACAAGGAAGTGTTGGCCGTGGCACCAACCATCCTCCCGGCGTCTCTCAACTCTCCTGACGAGATTGAACAGTTTCGGATGAAGTCGTTCGGGTTATCAACCCCGTCGAATAGCGGCCCATGTCCCGGGAAGGCTCCGAACTCCATCCCATCCGAGCCCGTAGCCCTACTGGCAGATGCTTCGTCGAATCTGGCCGAGCGGTTCGAAACCACATCGGCGTCCTCACCAACAACCTCTGCCTCCTTAGCCTTGCTGGCCCTAGCCATCCCGGACTTAGCAGCCTCTGACCGGGGCACCTGCGAACCCCTCTCGCTGGTCCCCGACCTCCTCCGCAGCGGACTGACATCATCACCTTCTTCCCCTCCTACACTGGGATCCGGGTCAGAGCTCGGGACAGCAGTCTCGTCAAGTCGGGCAACGGCCACTCTTGTTTTCATTTTCTTGCTCGTGCCGACCCCCAAGGCCTCCTTTTCACCACCAGGGGGTGGCCTCATCAGCATCTTTTCCCCAAGTCCTGCATCAACACAATGATTAGAGCCCAAGGGGAATAAAAAATACGAGATACATACGGAGAAGAAACCCTACCATGGTTCTTGGCCACCCAGCGCTTATCGGCCATGATGGCCCAGGATCGGAGATGATACAGAAACCTCCTGTCCAAGCGCTCGATCCACCTCGCCAAGTCTGGAACCTCCTCGGGATGCCATGGAGAAGCTGGAGAAAGTCGCCAAGAGGTTATTACAACGCTCGAAAGAAAATTTGAGGAACCATTAAAGAGAAGATATACTTACGCTAAAAGTTCCACCGTTCGGGAAAAGGCATCCATTGGACCGGGATAATGTCTGAGGTGCGCACCCAAACAAACCTGCTCATCCACCCCCGGTCCTTCCCTTCATCGACGCTTGAAAGGAAAGGTTTCTTGGACCGTTGCCGAAGCTTGATCAAGCCTCGGTACAGCCGAGGACGGTATAGTCCGATCAGATGATTGAGAGTGAGAACTTCACCTGCGATCTCCTCAGTAAAGTGCCTGAGCATCAGCACAATCCTCCAAAAGACGGTGAGATCTGGCCAAGAGTCACTCGATACCGAATGCAGAAGTCAAGGATCACCGGATCGATGTCCAAGGGAGGAGATTTTACGGATTCGTCGGGACCCAGGGTGAACGGGTAGGTATATACGCAAAGAAAGCCCTCCTTGAAACTAGTAATATCTTCGCCGAAGGCAGGAATTCCCACTGTCACTATTTCGTTCCATCGGCAGTCACTCTTCACATTTTTGACATTAGTCACGACACTAATGTATCGAGATACATGCTCGCATCGGCCCGGCTTGGATGCGGGAGCCTCGATGTTGAAATCCTTCGACGTATCAAGCTCGAAAGGGGTCCACTGCTCTAGAGGAGGGGCCGGCCTATTACCCCCCTAGCCGACTGGGATGATGATGCGGTATCTTACCGACGGGGTACCGTCCTAGAGGTCCTGGCCATAAATAATGATGGAGCACTTCCGAAAGAGAAAAAGAGAGAAGGATGAAAATATATCAAATAAATTGGGACTCCGGTTCACAAGCCTGGAGGAAGGGCAAAGATGAGCAGCATCTGGTGATCGGATCGTTTTATAGGAACCAATTGGGGAAGCGGAAGGGACGAGCCTGCAGCAGTTCGTGAACTCCTCGATCGTAGCATATGACAGCGGCTCCGCACGGTTTCCGGGGCTATGGCATTTAATGCTCTCATATGAATGTCATCATGGTAATAATGGCCTCGAGGCTACGAGGCTACGATTCGGTGTCGTTTCCTATCACTTCAATATAGGAAACGCGGAGACTATCTGTATGCGGTAAAATCAGAAGACTTGATTTTTTGCTATCGAGACATTTTTGGAAGCCTTCTCCGACACCCCGAGGGTGGAAGGCCACGATCGAGTTCTCGGCCTCAGGGCTCATCGAGGTCCGAATCGAAGGAAGCAGGGCCCGAGGTCAGGACAAGAGAGGAGGTCTCCTAAACACATAGCTACACCTGACAGGACCGGTGTATCTATAGCCTACTGAGAGGACTTGCGGCAGGCCGTCCCATCTTTCTACTCTTGTAAATGATATATACGTACTTTACCGAGTCCCCTCGCCTATATAAGGGGGACTCACCCCACCTTGTAAGGGGCTGATGTTGCTCCACTTCTCCATAATGCAATAATATCTCTCTCTCTCTTTCTTTCTTTCTTCTAAGTTATTAGTGTTCATCGACCCCGAGGTCACCTTAGCATTTTATAGTTTCTTCGTTTGTTCTCCATCATTTAGCTCGAAATTGATTGTATAAGAGCCTTACTTATTTATAACTTTATCTGTTACCCCCTTCCCAACTTCCCTCGATAAGCCCGAGATAGGCTCGAGGCCTAGCCCCGAGGTATCTACTGGCTCGCTCTACGCCCGGGAACATCCCCTTGCTGGTTCGATTATCGCTTTGGCTAACTCGATCTTTATTGTCTTACTTCACGTTTTATCACTAATCACACTTACAAACTAGCTCGGGAATAGATCACGTATTTTTAGAATCCCATTTATAAATTTAATTGTTGTTACTATTTTCACGATAAACACTACAATACTTTAACCGGTCAATTAACACATTTATCCCGTGTACCCACTCGTTACCTTGCGTACACGGCCTTCACGTACCACAATTAACAGAAAACAACACAAATCCCAAGGGGTAATTTTCCCACACAAAGTTAGGAAAGACACTTACCTCAAAACACAGTCAATCTATCAGTAAGTCTTTTCCATGATTATCCAATTCGAACAGCTCAAATCTAGCCAAAATAACTTTATACCATAAATACAAATCATCGAAAACTATTCCATACAATAAACTTAGAATCTTTAAAGAAAAACAAAAAGTCAACCCCCGGCCCGCGCCTCAGAACCCAACTAAACTTACAAAATCTGAACACCATTTCGATAACGAGTCCAACCATACAAAAATTACTCAAATTCGACCTCAAATCGCCTTTCAAATCCCCAAATTTTGGTCTATAAAGTTTCACAAAAATTTTCCCAAGTTTTCCAACTCAAACCACTAATTAAATGACAAAGATAATGATGGATTCATGTATAATAGCCAAATTCATGTTAGAATCACTTACCCCAATGATTTCCTTGAAAATCCCTCTAAAAATCGCCACAAACCGAGCTCTTTAGGTCAAAAGATGAAGAATGAAATTAAACCCTTGAACATACATTTTTCTGCCCAGCGATCTCGCATCTGCGAGCCCTCAACCGCATTTGTGGCTCCGCACCTGCGGAATTTCCATCGCAGGTGTGGAATCACTTAGGCCCAGCTCCCTTCGCTTCTGCGGACGGCTTATCACTTATGTGAGCCCACTTCTGTGGAGGTTTGACCGCACCTGCGGTCCTTCACAAATCCTTCCCAGGTCCGCTTCTGCGGAAGAAATGTCGTGCATGTGGATGCGCATCTGCGCCCAGGCGTCCGCATTTGCCACCCAGACCTGGGCTGGCCCTCCCCGCTTCTACGATCAACCACTCGCAACTGCGTTTCTGCACATGTGGCCAAACCCTCCGCAAGTGCAATGACACCACAACAACAACAGCTTCAGCAAATCAACCAAGTCCAAAATGATCCGATTTCAATTTGATTCATCCCCGGAACCCTCGGGACCCTGTCTGAATATACCAACAAGTTCCAAAACACATAACGGACCTACTCGAGGCCTAAAATCACATCAAATAACATTGATTGTACGAATCGCAACCCAATTGAAGCCTATTGAGACTATGAACATCCGACTTCCAAAACTAACGTAGATTCATATCAAAACAACTCCAATTGACCTCAAATTTTGCACACAAGTCATAAATGACATAACAGACCTATTCCAACTTCTGGAATAGTAATTCAATCCCGATATCAATAAAGACATCTCCCAGTCAAACTTCTCAACCTTCCAAACCTTCAACTTTCTAACTTTTGCCAATTCAAACCGAAACGACCTACGGACCTCCAAATCAATATTTGGACATTCTTATAAGTATATGGATCTATCGGACCCATCAAAACTCCATTTAGGAGCCTTCTACATAAAAGTCAAACTCCGGTTAACTCTCTCAACTTAAGCCTCTAACTTATGGACTAAGTGTCCCATTTTACTCAAAAACTCACCCGAAACCAACATCAACTACCCCGACAAGTCACATAACCATAATATAACATAGAGGAGGAAATAAATAGGGGAACGGGGCTAAAATACACAAAATGACTGATCAGATCGTTACAGATACAAGTCGTTACATCTTTCCTTAATCACGTCACTTATTATTTCTGGGCTCACATTTATCATAGAATATCATAGATACAACGCTTGGAGGTATTTCATCTTCATTGAGGCTAAAGAGACTTTCCATCACTCTTTGTTGACAATTTCACTCATTTTCTTCCTTGATTTTTATGCTAGAGATACTTGGCTCACTCTATTTCATCAATCTCCGTTTTTTTCCCTTTTGGGCTCCTTTTTTTTCACATTTATTTCTTTTCTTTCTTTTTATTTCATGAAGATAATTTATTTTATTTCTTTTTGACACCTTGGTAACTCTTTGGATTTCTCAACTCCCCATCACCCAAACTTAGGCTTTGAGCCACGTACTACATATGAGTGCTTAGGAAGGTTCGAGTTCTAAGAGGAGATTACGATCACAAGGTGAAAGGCTAACAGCAGGTTGCCAAAAGAAAAAGGCTAAATGCTCAAAGGGGTTGACTAGGGATTATGATCATAAGATGGCAATTGAAAGCTCAAACGATCCAAGGAAAGCCTACAATCTTCGTTCAAACCAAGCAAACTCTAAATTTAGCCTTGAAGCACATCCGGGGCAAGTTCTAATGCAAATAGACCGTAAAAGAAGATAGAGTCTAAAACCCACGATAACCACAATAGAGTAAAAATATCTCTATGTCCATTTAGCCACCTAATGAATATTAAAGATAACTTAAGAGCCTCAAAGTCACTTTACTAGAGTTACTTCCTCAAAAACAATTCACAACAACCTTGGCTCAAACCATAAGCATGCAGTTAAGTATGTTGGTGCCACATCATGCATAAATAACATGTTTTTATAGAAGATCTTGATTAGGATTTATTCATTAGTACTTACTACTACTATTACCTAAACATGTAACAGACAAATTCCCTTTAAAAAGTTGTCACACTACCATCCTCGAGAAAACTTACCCTGTTCGTAAAGAGACCACCTTTGAAAAGAATTGTAGCATTAAGAAAATCAAAGGCTTATTAACATAGCTATTTACACTACCAGACATAAATATTGATTACTACTGAATGTTTCAAACTACTGCAAACTAATCAAAATGTATCATCCAATTATTACATCCAGTGTCATCAAATCAAATTTTCCACCCCCTAAATAAGAGTAAGCGTTGTCCCTAATGCTTAACAAAGCAGAATCGAAGAGCAAAGCCGCAAAGAAACTCCATAAAAATCCTCCGTCACCAGGGTATCACCAGGTGAGTCAGTCCGAGTCGGTTTAACTAACTGGATAGTACCATCATCCATGGGAGCTGCTTGAGATGTGAACAATTTATGCACTACAACACCAGTGCCGGATGCAAGGTAGGGCTCTTCAGTGTGAGTAGTAAAGTCATCTTGAGAGGTATGAGTTGGGTGTGTCTCGGCGAGGTCAATCAGCATGTCAAAGGGCAAGTTGCCTGCCTCGGCTATCTGTTTCACTTCAGCCCGCAGTGACTCAACTGACTTCTTGCTAGCCTAAGTCTTTCTCTTCTTCTTCACCTACTTGGTCAACCCTCAATCTTGCACCATGATGAACCAAAATATCCATGATTACCTTCTGATTGTCCAGGATCATTGAAAGCTTTTTAGAAGTGTCTGATTGTGTAGAGGGCTGCCTAATAACTGCACTAGATAGCTCGGGCAGCTTTGATGTAGCTGTTTGCATCTAGTTATTCAGACTCACTAATGTCTGAGAGACCCACAAGGTAGATAACAGACTAGTAGACATAGGCACATGCCTCAGAGTTGGTGTAGGTAATGGAGTAGGAGTTGGTGGTGGACCAGAATTAGTGTCCATGGCATGGGTAGAAGGCTCAGCTAAAGATGAGGGAATATCAGAGGAACCGGCAGCTACTACAATAGGCTCATCAGACTGGCTAGTAGTAGTGGGAAGTTGGCTGCTCTTTTTCGACTTGGGGTTTCTAGGGTCTTGCGGTTTCTATAGGTCAAAGGAGCCAATTGGCTTAATCATGGTGTCAAATGGTCTAGACTTCACCTTTGTATCTGCCAAGTATTCTATGATAGTGTTGGGATACGAGAAAGAGGTGTTTGCTTGTTGTGCTACCAAAGTAATGCTGGCCGACATCAAGGCACCCACAATAATTGGGTACCCAACCATGATGGATGCTACTAGCACTTGCCTCTCCAAAGGTAAATTGTTTTCATTCAAGTCTAGTACACACAAATGTCTACCAAATTTGTGCCTCAAAGCTCAAGGCCTTGCGGAAGATTGGCACTCTGGTACCTATCCAAGGAGTGGAGGGCCCTGGTGAAAGAAGCTCAGCAAGCCACAGTCGAACTTTCTTCGTCTCGGCTAGCTCGGCCGGGTACTTCTTTGGCTCAACACCCTCAAGTCCCAGATATGCATTCAATATTCTCTGATCAAATTTAACCTTGAGGTTGCGCGCTTTGGTAACCTTGATCCTTTTGACAATGTACGTTGTGTTGACGTAGAACTCCCAGACAAAATGCTCTTTGACGTCAACCAGCTCTTCAGTGAACCGCATCCAGCCTTTTCTTTTAGTAAGCTGCTCTAGGACTGCCAAATTGTACTTGTCTGGATCTTTTGGGAGGAATTGTCGCTCATGAGTCACAGGACTTTCTTTCCATCCCTTTTTGAAGTTAATAAAGGCATTGTGGCTCAAGAAATTGTCTTCCCAGACCATATTTTTCTTGGCTCTCTCTTTCCCATCCTTTGCAACCTTTCCCCCTTTCTCATCATCGAGGGCATCATCGAAAGCAGAGTCAGGTGCAACTGCATTTGACTCATGGCTAGTGTTGGTTGTGCCTTGAAAGGTGTCCTGATATGTGGAAGGCTCAGCTCGGGTCTCAGACTACCTCTGTGGTTGAGACGACTCCTCATTGCTCTCTTCAGATTGAGATAATGGGTTGCCTTTAGAGGCCTCCCTAGACGGTACATATGAACCAGAGTCTGATAAGCTTCGTCCTCTCCCCCACTGGTTTTTTTCTTCTTAGCAATCATTTTTTGTACACTGGGTGGCAAGGCACCTCTACCTCTTCCTTTTCCTTTGTTACCCCGGCCCTTTGAAGTCTCCGCCTTCCCTCTTGATTGGACCATTATCTGTTGACACACAAGAAGAGGTGACAGTGGTTATATAAGTCATTGAAATGAGGTACAAGATATTTATAAGTCACAATAGCATTAGGGGAGAGCATAAAAGCAAGAGGTGAGTTCATTATCAAACATGAGGAGGGTATGGTGGCTGTGCGGTCCACAAAATTCCAACTGCAGCCCGTAAAGTGGAAATGTAGTCCATAGAATTCCAAGTGCAGTTGCGCTTCTGCATTGAGGCATCAGACTCTTAGAAAGAAGTTTCTGAAAGATAGTGCGGACACGCCTCTGCGGCCGTAGAAATCCAACTGCGGTCAACACAACTATAAGTGTGGTCTGTACTCAAGTAGAAGTACTCATGTCCCAGAGAAGAAGTTGACTGAAGGACAGTGCGAACCTCTCTTGCAACCGTAAAATTCCCACAAAGGTTCGCACAATAAAGTTGCGGCCGCAGAACTTAGGTAGTCAGCCAGGTGACTTAAACAAGCAATTGCGGATCGCAAAGTTTCAATTGTGATCCACACAATCAAGAACCAATGTGAACAGTTAAGTATGAATCCCAGTGATCATTTAAGTTATGCAATTTTGTTGAATCTAATTGGGTAACATACTAAAGGCATAATAGCAAAAATCCTAACCCATTCTAAGCATGATTTAACCAATACCTCATTCTCAATTTACCCCATATAGAATAGATAAAGCGATGCAACATAGATAACCTAAAAGGAAGTTAAAAATTGAAAATTGAAAAGAAAATTAAATAAGATTGAAGTGATGCACGGTTAAGGAAGTTGATGCAAAAAAAAGCTCGGATACACAACACGAAAAGGTAATTGTTATTGTATCAATATGTATTCAAAGTTGTTGATGTGATTATGTGTATATTGATGTATTCATAATTAATGATGTGATTTATATGTATGTAGATGTATTCGTATGTATTTAGATGTATTCATAAGTATTCAAACAATCCATAACTCATTTGCATATTTACAACGTCATTCACTGAGTTGTGCTTACTTAGTCTATTATATGTTGTATTTAAATGTATTCAAATTTACATTCATTGTATTTCCGTACTTATTACAGTGTTCCTTGCATATTGTATGTAGATATTCAATGTTTTGTACCCAATCGTATGAATTTGATTTTTGTATGTTGATGTATTTATATATATATATATATATATATATATATATATATATATATATATATATATATATATATATATACAACTACTTCCAGCATGTATTTCTTACTCCAATGTATTTTTCATATTGTATCTAGTTGTATTTATATGTATTCATAACACTTAATGAGTTTATGTATTGATGCTGAATATGAAACCTTTTTTAAATTCTTGTTTGTATGAAGGAAATTAAGTTGTTTGTGAAATAGCCGCCAAGATTATCACCGCATATTTGTTCATATACAAACACAAACATAGTATACGATCTCAAAAAAAAGCTTACTCCAGAACAGTATAAACTATTGAGTTCTACTTGTTTTGGAAGTCTCCTTGATATGGATCAGTGTGAGGTACAGCATCAGCTCTTCAGGTGCTTCATGGTTTTGTAGTTAGAAGGAAGTATTGATGACGTATTTTTAATATACGTCAATGGTACAACAATTTCCTTCTTAATCAGGGAGTTTGCGCTCGTCACTGGTCTCAAATATGTTAGTGACCCACATGAATTTAAGTTAAACACAGAGGTGCCCAACCGTATTGTTCAGATATACTTTGGCGGTGCAAAGCTGGTCAAAAAGGATGCTTTGTTGTCATGCTTTGATGAAAAGAAATGGGATGATGACAACGATGGGGATGCCATCAAGATAGCATTGTTGTATCTCATACACACATGGATATTTTCATCAGAGAAGAAAACCACAACCATCCCACGACTACATTTTGACTTGGTCGAGAGTGGGAGATACTCTGATTATCCATGGGGTACTTTTGCATTCAGCTACCTTATTACATCTATTAGTAAGAAAATGGATTATCACAAGAAGTACTATAGGATAGCTGGGATGCCTCTCGCCATGCAAGTTTGATTTTATGAGTGTTGTTCAAAGGTTGACTCCAAAATTGCAAAGCGCCTTGGTAATCGGGTACCCAGATTACTCAATTGGAGAACCACTGTCAATCAGCCAACTTATGCTTATCTGATGAACGGCATATTCAAAGGCCAGGGAAACATGGTAAGTTACTATTTCATAAGTTCCTGAAATTTAATTTTGCATACAATATTTGCTAATTATAGAGATCTGCATACAACATACATCTGAATAAGTACTGAATTTTCAAGTTGCATACAACCTACAGTTCCATACAGCTACATACATCATAATCTACATACAATATACATATGCATACGCCATACATCTAAATACAACCTAGATTTTTCATTTGCATACACCATTCATCTGCATACAAACTATAATTTCCATTTGCATACAGCCTACAGTTGCACATAATATACATTTCAATACAGTGATCAAAAGTAAATATAGGTTGTATATAAAATATAATTTCGATTTTCAGATTGTTTACAATGACATCCAACCAAGCGATGTAGAGCTTGCTGTTATTCAGATTCCTCCGGGAGGCGTTGAGGTAGATAACAGTCCTACCAATACTCATTCAGACAAGCATGCAGATGATTCGGATGATTCAGATGACTTTAGTCCTACACCGCATCTTCAGCCTGAGAAGAAATATGACGCAAGTGTTGGACCTTCTTCATCTCCGCCCCACAAGAAGCGCAAAGAGCAGATAATAGATCCCTCAGAGGCAGAGACTAAACCCAAGACTCCTGATGCTGGTATATCTGAAGTCAATCAAACTGTGTTGCATGATAAGAAGCCAGTGGATTCTAAAACAGATGAAGTATCTTCTTTGAGGAATGATCTAAATTCATTCAAAGACTAGGTGAGTTTTGTATGCCATTAGTAAACATTACAGTTTGGAAATTAACATTCATATATTTTTCCAACACCTATCTAATTTTTTATGTTTTGATTAGGTGATGCGCGAGTTCACGTCTTTAAGAACATTGATCAATGAAAACTGTAAGAAGATTTCTTACCAGATTAAAGCAAATCAGCCCACGGAAAGGCTATATCAGAGAAAGAAAAACACAGTGAGATGTGATGATGGTATTCAAATGTCGCCTGATACCGACGTGCAAGATAATCCCAAAGGCCAGCGAAAGAGTGATATAGCTGTCGGCGAGAATTTAGAGGTTAACATGTTTTAATCTTTGTTAGTTTATGTTTATATAAACATAATAAGACTATATGTTTCTTATTTATTCACATTAATCATCTATACCACACCATACATATTTTGAAATACAAGTATATATATGTTACTTAAGTTATACATAAGTATTCAGTATTATATAAATACATATATAAATTGAAACATATATGTAGTTGTATTTATGTTTATTTTCAAGTTGTATTCTGTTAATGTATACTGTATTTTCAAGTTGCATACAACCTACAGTTCCATACAGCTACATACAACATAATCTATATGTAGTTGTATTTATGTTTAAAAGAATACAGTATTCATTAACAGAATACAGTATTCATTAACTGAAACATGTATGTAGTTGTATTTATGTTTATTTTCCACTTTATAAAACACTGATATACATCTGTATACATTAACAGAATACAGATGTTAATCCTGTTTGTGATGAAGCAATAGTTGAAAAGGAATAATACATCTGAGGTGTTGTGTAGCATACCACCTATATGTGTATCCAAAGAAGTACATGTATCACAATTTGAGTTGGCGGACAAGTTTCTTCCAAGTCAAATTCCAGAAACTAGAATTGTGATACGTCATGCAGCAAAAAATCCAACAGATGCAACCCCATTACCCTCTCATAGGAATCGGCATCCAAGTAGATGGTATTCTTCGCCTTATGAGTCAAACTTCGACTCCGCATGTTAGTAAATTATTTAAAAAAAACTATGTATTATAAAGTTATGATCTTCTTCCCCCTTGTATCTATAATTAAATGGTTGTATTCATGACTTTACTGAACAAATAGGTACCTCAGTTAAGTTGACTCCCATATTCGACAAGAAATACCCATTTGAAGATGATTTGATTTCGGGGCCACATCCTACATTAGTCATTCAGGAGTATGAGAAATCGGTTCGTGATGGTCTTCTCGCTAAACATGATCAAAAGTAAGTTTTTTACTTTGTATGTCTAATCAATATATTTATAATTTAAATAATAGACATATTATATTTTAAAATTCATTGTAGAAGTGATTTGGAAGACCATTACAAAAAGAACAAGTCAACACTGCATATACCGTTGGATTTTGGCGTTGATCAAGTCACTTCACAAAATTGGTTTTACCTTCTCTCATTTGACGGCAAACTATGGAATGAGAATGTAAGATAAACTCCTTCCAGATTCAGTTTATTAAATGTATTCAGTATCAAATAAATACATGTATTCAGCATTATTTATGTAACATACAGTTTTACTAATCGGTTTTCAGCAGTTGATATTTAACATACAAATACATGTGTTTAATTCTGTTTTCAGCAGTTGATATTTTCTGAAATTCATTCAATGTACTGACGCTATGTATTCAATTTTACATTTAGCATATGGATGTCATCTTTTACTACTTAAGAAAGAAGGGAAAGTACAACCAAATACCCAACTTCAAGTAAACAACTGTTGATTGTATATTCAAGACAAGAATAGCTGAAATATTCGACAGGTATGTTGATACAGATAGTAATGCAAATGTAGCCAAAGAAGAGGATGTGGTATGTGAATACATAATGGGCTACAGATTGCTGGCTAATGTACCGTGGCATACTGTTGACAATGTCTTGATACCATTCAACTTGAAGGACAAACTTCATTGGATATTGGCAGTTGTCTCATTCAAGAATAGATGAATCAAAGTGTATGACTCATATAGATCAGCATGGCATGATGCCTATGTGGCTTTTGAGATCGATAAGCTAGCTAAGCTTGTACCTCTATATCTATCGATCAGCGGTTTCTATAGAGATAAGCAAGGCATAGATTGGTCTCGTGACTCAGCATACAGTGACAAGGCACAGACTGATCCCTTGGATGTTGTTTTCATTTCAAATCTGTCTCAACAAAAATCCGGGAGCATGTATGCATTTAATCCTCTTCCTTGTATCATTTTCTAATAATATGAATTGTTTTTAAATGTTTTAATGTATTCTTTCAGGGATTGTGGGGTGCATGTCGCGGCATACGCAGAGTTTCTGAGCACCGTTGGTTTGGTTCCACAAAGAAAATTGGATGTCAATTTACTCCGTCAAAGATATGGTGCCCTCCTTTGGGACTATGCTATGCGGAAGATAGACGCTAATGCCATCAGCGAGAGCGAAGCACCTTCAAAGATTGTTAGGCACATCACGGATTCTGATACGTCGGTTAAGATAATGTTAGAGTAGTCTTAGGATGAATGTAGTTTTCGATGGTAATTTTTTGTGAATACTGTTTTTTTGGACAGTGTGTTGGTAAAGATGGTGTTCAGTTTAGCAAAAAATAATAATTTATTCACTATATCAACAGTGTTTATATACGATCATTTCAAGTATCCAATCGATGTATTCACTACTTTTGTGCATCTGGATTCATCTGTCCTTCAACATGTTGTTTTTGTATGTTTACAACAATTTGTATTGATATGTATTCAACATGTTATATTCATATGTATTCAACTTATTGTATTAGTCTGTATTCAACTTACTGTATTACTATGTATTCAACTTATTGCATTCATAACAAGTTGACAGGTTGCATTTATATTATAATTTAACATATTGTATTCATCTGTATTTCAACAGGATATATTTATCTATATTCATTAAGTTGCATTTATATGTATTCACCAGATTATGTTCACATATTTTCAGCAGGTGTATTTAGACCTTCATATTTATATAATATATTGTATTAATATGTATTCAGGTGTATTTTGAATACATGTCTTATATATATAACTGATTTTATTCATCTGTATTCATCTGTATGCATATGTATTCAAGTGTATTTAGACCTTTGTACAATACATATTTAGATATCTATATGTGTATAACATATTGTATTAATATGTATTCAGGTATATTTGAATACATGTATTTAATATTCAGAAATCATATTCAATCTCTGATGTACGATATGTATTAAAAAAATCATGTTGATTGAAATATTACATCTTTTTACAATACAATCATATCCTATGTATATAACTGAGTGTAATCATATGTATTCAGTGATTGTATTCATCTTTATTCAAATATCATGAAGTAATATAATAGTCGTATTTTAATTACGTATTCAGATTTAATACACCAACTAAATATATCCAGAATATATTGGAAATGTCACCGGAATCTATGACAAATCGTTATAGCA
Organism: Nicotiana attenuata; assembly: GCF_001879085.1. NCBI lineage: Eukaryota > Viridiplantae > Streptophyta > Magnoliopsida > Solanales > Solanaceae > Nicotiana > Nicotiana attenuata. The sequence goes on from NW_017670538.1 coordinate 373,004, forward strand.
TTAATACAAGTCAGAATGTGAACTAATTTCTACGTGGAGAATTTCTACAAGTACGCTTATTATGTCCTTACTGCCCACATATGCTACACGAATGTTGATTTTTCTTCTGCAGCAATTCAATGAACGGCTTATCACGCTTCTTCTTTGGTCTTTCAGGAGGTTTTTTCCATTTGGGTGATAATATAACTTCATCTGATATATGTGCTGGTATATTCCATTCTTTCCGGTCCGGCAACGGATACTCGGGCACCTTATATGTCATTACAACAGACTTTGGTTTGTAATAGTCAGAGCAATAATCTTCTGGCATTAGAAACTTGCTCTTCAGGACAGCCCAAGCGTGTGGGCACGGTAATTCGTCGACTTGGAACCGCCCACAACTGCATTTTCTCTCTAAGAGGCATACGGTGTAATGCCTTCCTTCATCGTTCACCATATGCAAATATTCAGTCGATGGCACCACCTACATTTAAACATAGACCTTTTAGTTTGAATTATTTAAAAAAAAATCATATATATATATATCAAAGAATAGACGTATAATTACAATATATATATATATATATATATATATATATATATAAAATTAAATATAATTTTAATATAGAGTATTAGACTTTTATTTAGCTTTAAGAATCACAATATATATTGTATTAAATACAACTTTATTAAATACAAACATATTTGTACATAGAGAATTCAAAGACATACACGTATATACAGTTAAATACATTGAATACATTAGAATACATACTATATGAATGATGGCAGAATATTAAAGAGGAGTCTTGAATGAATATAGGATACAACGTCCATAGCTACCTTGAAATATATACAGTTAAATACCTTGTACCATGGCTAAATATAGGATACAAATACGTAAACAAAAGGCAACTTACAGTCATTCGTGTAGACATTGCCTCATTCAAGGTAAGCATCTCCTGGTATTTTTCCCAAGCGTTGTGTATGTCTGTAGAGCTTCTTTCCGATTGCTGCAATTCCAACGTCCAAACATTTTCCTAACTTCTTCGAGGAGGTCGTACATTGGCAATTCTCTTGCTGACACAAATGCGGCATTGATTGACTCCGCAATATTTGACGTCATTGTCCATCCCCTGTTAACAGGTGCATACAACCTAGCCCATTTTTCGTATCCAGCTAACTTCAAGTATTCCTTCACCCTAATATCTACCTTCTCCACCTTCTCCATTAGACTGTCAAACTCAGCCTGTGTGTATGCTTTTGCCATCGAGAAGTATATCCCGCTCAACTTTGAATGACTCTTTTTGAATTTCTTATATACGGTGTTCCAAAGATGCCATATACAAGCAAAATGTGGTACAGTTGGATACACTCTTGATACAGACTTGATGATACTTTCGTTCCTATCTAAAACGATGCACATGCTTTCCCTCTCACCATATGCTTCCTTGAATTGCTCAAAGAACCACGTCCAAGCAACATCGTTTTCTGAATCAATAACACCATATGCTAGTGGAAGTATATGACCTGTAAAGAAAATTGCATACATATTATAAATATGTATTTCAATATTTAATATTATAATATTTTATTATAATCAGCATACTCACCTGCACCATCCAAAGTACTGGCCGAGACGAAAGTCCCAGTGTAATACGATTTTAAGTGGCTTCCATCCACAATCACAATGGGTTATAAAGGCATACAAGGATATATACACATACTTGAACTCATTTTGTGGGGATTTTACCATTCTAATGTGCGAACCAGGATATGTCATATCCATTGTATACAAGTATCCTGGTAATTTATTGTATGAATCAGCCGGTTCACCCCTCAAAAAATTTATTGCCTTTTCTTTAGCCCGCCATGCCAACATGTAACTAACATCCACACCTAAATCTGTTTTCACATCATCAATTATATACTTTGAGGTGTATTCCTCTTATGATTTGTAAGCTTGGGCCTAATCATACCACCTATAAGGCTGCTACTTGCCTGACGTTGCTCATACACCTTATCCTTCAACGAACATGTATGCTTATCATTGAACTCTCTCACTTTGAATAGTTGTGATTTGTTAATGCTAGAAGCCTTAAACCTCCATTCACAATCTTCTGACATACATAATAATGCATAGCTGCAAAGAATTTATCATTACACATATGATCAGTATAAATGCTTACAAAAAATACACTCATATACATTTGAATATAGAGTAGTATACAACACAAATATATACACTGTTATACATTTAAACATGTCTGAATACGCCTATCTTATAAGCATACATTTAAATACAACTAATACATTTAATAAAAAACAGTTAGAGCCACTGTAATACACAAGAATACACGTATTATTAATACATAAAAAATTAAAAAAGCACAACAATGAAGGTCAAGTAACCTTTCACAAATACAGCTAAATACATCTACATACAATTTAATTTTACATTCAATTCTTCTGTACCAGCGTAATGCTCCACAACAATACATGTATTATTAATACATAGAAAATAAAAAATGCACAACAGTGAAGGTCAAGTAAAAATTCACAAACACACCTAAATACATCTACATACGATTTACAACTTCTACCATGAATACAATATACAAAAAAAATAATGAATAATTAAGAACACTCAAACCTAATAGCATTAGACCTATCAACCCGGAATTGAAACCTTTCAGATATAGCGTAATGCTCCGTCACCTCTTTCAATGTAGCTTTATCCTTATATACTTGTCCAGCCATAACCTCCCTTTGATTAGTTTTTGAAATTATCAAATTCTTGTCCAATTCGAACACCCCAATTGGTTCGCCTGAATTGACAACATCAAGGGCAAGTGTATCATCTGTATCGAAATTATACCTTTGAACTGCTTCGTCTATTTGGACAATGTCGCCTTGAATTAAACTACCTCCAGCTACAACTTCTTTGTCAATTGTTGTTATGCACAAAGGATACATCCCGAATTCTCTGTTCTCTTTTTTCAACTCTACATACACCCTGTAACCCATATCATTGTGTATTTCCATTGGCGTGCAATTTCCTTCTACTTTGTATTGAATTTTAATGGTCTTTGAGCTCAAATGTATGTCCAGTTGCTTAGAAATTGACGCAACCAAATCATTATACGACGCATACTCCTTTATCAGTATTCCCTCAATCGAATAATCGACGTAGTTACTCTCACTGTTCCACTTTCCAGTATGACGCAATAACACTATTAAACTTGTCATATGCAAATCGAATGTGAACGTATTTCTGTATACAATTGTATCAATCTCGATTTTTCGTAGTTGAAAATTATTTTGTACGAACCGTAACAAAGGAACTGAAAAGAAAGATGGGAGAATTGAAAATCCACAGATTGCTCTGTTTTTGATACTTTTCGGATGGAAAATCTTTAATGAAGGGAGAAATACAGATTATGGGTGATATAATTGTGTTAGTTGAGTTATATTAGGAGACTATTTGCTAAATGATTTCCTTTCCGTTTTAAAACAGTTGAAAGGTCCTTTTTTAAGGAATATACGTTACTGTATTCAATGATACAACTCTTGAATACAACAACTGATTAGCTGGACTTCCATGATTCACGCCTATTTTTCCTAATGTATTCATGAATACAGTAGTCTAAATACATCAAATACATCTTATAATAACAGAAAACGTATCTATAGGCTGTAATATAACAAATGGTATCTATAGATAGCTAATTACCACTAAAAGATAGTGCTTTCTGAAAATTTCCCAAAAGAAAATGCAAGGAAACTTACGATGTTTAGGGGCATTAGCTTCAACTATTCCCAGAAGGTAAGTAATCCAAAACCTATACGTATATATATAGCCAAAGACTTAAACATTGTGTTAGATATAATAAAGAAGAAAGCTAAATTAGGCAGTTAATTACTTTCAGCTAGAATACTATCCATACTAGCTAGACAGAAAAACATACATTTATGATATATCCACAACAACAGATAAGATAGAATATGAGAGTTTGAGCTAAGGTGGAATTATTTATTCTGTCTTGTGAGATATCATATTTCTAAGTAGGAAATAATTCCAAAAAGAAATACACCTAAGTAGGATAGCAGAATATAAGCAATTAAGCAGGATAAATTGAATCTCCACCATCTAATTATGTTCGTAATCAAATATACCGACTTAAAGACAAACAAATATTGTGATTTAAACCTAACTACATGTGATATTGTAATATACTAATACATACACACTTCTATGAGTAAACAACGAGTTTCATTGTCTAGAACAAAAAAGGAAAAAAGAAAGAAAAAAAAAAAAGAGAGGAAGAGAAATGTAAAACATGTCATCCAAAGGCGTGACCTAGTAGTCAGTCAAGTATATTAAGAAGCACGAGATCTTATGTTCAAATTCTAGTTGAGGCAAAAACACTAAAAGATTGTTTTCCGTCTGTCCAAATCTTAGTGGACAGAGTTATCCAATACTTGTATTGGTAAAAGATCATATACCCCATAAAATTAGTCGAGGCCAGCATAAGTTGGCCCGAACACCATAGCTGTAAAAAAAATTTGTAAAACCTGCGCATGGACAAGTAGAAAAATAGATAAATGAAATGGTACGTAATATATAGGAAGTGATATTGGCGCGGCTCAATCTGAGATCGTTCTTTACGAAAACAAAACGTAAACACGTCTTCGGATTGAACCTCACCAATATCGCTTCCTTTACTTGACATAATTGACATGGTGACACTACTAGAATTTGGCTGCTGTTTGACCACAAAATTATTAAGTGGATATGTGAAAAGCCAAACTCAAAAGAAAGAAAAAAAAACATCAATTCCATATTGGGTTCAAATACTCTGATAAAGAAATGGCCAACACTCTCGCACGCCTCGGCAATTGGAGCATGGAAAACATAATATGGTTAGAGGGGGGAGGGGGCAACGTCGGGTGAAACAAGAATTAGGTAGACTTGACACTGATACCATGATAAAAAAGTATACGTTGAGCCTAACTCAGTCGCAAAAGGTAGCTCAGGATTGACCAAAGGATCTAACACCGAGCGATGTGGGATATCGAACAGAATCAGAAGTCGATGGAGAGAACATGAACTATGATAAGGTAAACAAATGAGCTATATGAATCAGTATATATGGACTAACTTATCTGAGTTCTATCAAAAGCCCGAGAAAGCAGAACTATGAGCTCAAAACCTAATATATAGCTCTAGGGTTCATCATTTCTTCATTGGTAAAACGAGTACTCTAGTAGTAGTAAACAGAAGATAGAAAATCTGTAGAGAGATAGTTTTTTTTCAGATGATTGTTTAATATGAAGAAAAAAAAGTCCCCTTATGAAAGGAGGACTTTAATTAGGGTTTTCTCAGAGATAGAATGAATAGATAGGGGAGAACTCAATAACAAAAGCATATGACTTCATCAGTTCTAAAACTATGGAATTATATACCACAAAAACTGCAAGTCTCGATATATAAAGATTTATGACTTGAGGTGGAAAAAAGGGTTAATTGAGTTTGGGTTGGTGGGGGTTGGGGGGGGGGTGGTGGAGATATGATGGAAAGGAAGAGAGATGTATAAAGGGCAGTAGGGTTTCCAGTTGCCTTGGGATGAGAAGGAGAAGAATGTGAGGGAATGATGTCAATTAGGTAGAAAATTATTTTATGATTTCTTCGTTCTTACATCCTACTTACAAAAAAGAAAAAAAAAAGAAAAAAACAGCCCGGTATACAAAGTATTCTGTATTTATGCAAGTTCAGGAAAGGGCCGAACCCTAAGATTATGTGATGTAGACAGTTTACTCAATACAAGTATTAGTGGTTGCTTCCACGTACGGTTCGAACATGTGACCTATAAATCACACAAAAACAATTTTATCGTTACTCCAAGATTCCTTTCAATATATCCTACTTAAGTACACCACAAAAAAAAAAAAGAAAAAAAAATATACAGATAAAGAAAAGAGTCTTTCTCTTACTCTTTTGGCTTCTTGCGCATGCACCTGAATTATTCTCCAAAAAATTAAACAAATCATAAATGACCTTTTTTATTTGTTGGTAAACTCCTCTTTCTGACTATTATTCTTCTAATAATCATTCTTCTGATCACGCTTGCATGTTATTAATCATCTGATCAGAGAATGAAATAGTTACATTGGCTTATCTATAACCTTTGAAATTACAAACTATTAATGCCTTTTACGCATGTAATAAATAATTAATTATAAACGTATATGTCCTTTCAGACATGAGGAAGCACACCTAATGAATGGATAATGGCATATCAGAATTGAGTTTAGCTCATTTATACCGATAGTACTAGTGAAAAATAATAATTTATACTATCATCAAGTCATGCGTACATAATGTAGCGGGTAGCCTATCTATAAATGTTCTTTGAATGACTTGATAATGCAAAAAAAAAAAAAAAAAAAGTCTATGTATAAGTTAAACTCTTAGGGGTCGTTTTGTAGGATGGATAAGCAAATTAATTCTAAGATATAAATTTAGTATCGCCTTATTTCTTATTTGGCTACTAATTGTGGGATAAGTTATCTCGGTATTAAAAATAGTACCAGGATAATTTATATCTGCCTGATGGTCGAATATAATCTCATGATAAGTTATCCCTAGATAAAGCGGTAAAATTGACAATCTCATGATTAATACAACATACCAAAGAGTCAATAAAAAATAATATCAGAATAATTAATCCCAGCATAACTTATCCCAGCATAACTTTTTCAAACCAAACTACCCTTAATACATTGATTTTTCAATATTGCCCGCAACAATTTGAAATAACCGTGGAAACAACCTTTTGGTGAAATGTAAGATAAGATGGCATACAATAGACCTTTGTGGTCCGATCCTTCCTCGAACTTTGCACATAATAAAAGTTTAATGTACCGGACTACTTTTTTACTCGTAATAATTTGTGAACCCATGTAGAAGGAAATTAGCAAAAGCAGGCTACAAGTCAGGGGATGAGAGAGAAGGAAGAAAATGTAATCTTGGAAACAGGTGTGCAGAATGTCAGCAAAAGTGTCTAGAAAGAAGTTTCTAAAAAGTGTTTTTAAATTATTTTTTGTGTGTGTACATACAAACTTTCACAAAATATCATCTCCTCTTTCACACAAACGCACATAAAGAAAAAGACACACTAATTACACTACTTAATATCATACACACAAAAAGCAAGCATAAGCTCATGAAAGTATGTTATACTAACACACATGAGCGGAGACAACGGCGCCAAATGAGGCCTTGCCTTGAGCATTTGGGGACATAGCTCTTGGTTTTGCTACCACTTTTTGCACCCTCATGGCCCCCCTCTAACCCGCACTCTCTTCCGGGCATAAACGAATCCAGAATTTAAATTTTATGAGTTTAATTTTTGAGGTTTTTAGCATTAAACTCGTTATGATTTTAAAGTTATGGGTTCAGATCTATTATTTTTATAATTTTAATAATTTTTTACACATAAATTTTTACTCTACGTCGAAAGTTATGGGTTCATTGGGACCCAACCCTTCGCTAACACACTATATCCACGCGTCCCTGCTGCCGGGGCATTTCAACAACAGTGACGGAGGCATAACTTTTACCAAAGAGATTCAAAAAGCTCAAAAAAATCAAGAAAATTCATATCATCTAATATATATACAAAAAAAAAAAAATTGACCTTATAATTATAATGTGATTTTTTCGGTAAAAGGGATTCGAATGAACCACCTTCCGACTAGAGACGGATCAGGATTTGAAGTTTATAGGTTCCTACGGCAAAATCAAGTTAATAACTGGGTTCACAATCAAATATTTATAGATATTTAATGAAATTTTTAATACATATACAAGGTCTAAGCAAAAGCTATTTGGTTCCCGAAAATCCACATCTGACATCTTAGCCTCTAGATCTGCCATTGCTTCCGTCCCCTAGCTCCACCTATGTCCACCAGCAACAACCACTTTTTTCCTTGAATTTAATTTTTATTCCCTGACAATATAAATAATTTTTCACATTATTAGGTTAAATAAGAGGTAATTACAAGTAATTATTTAGAAAAATGTCATTTAAGTTATATAAAAGTTATATATCATGATAGTATAAAAAATTTAAAAATTATAAGCGTAGTTTAACCTATAATAGCATGCATATAGAGTTTTAGGTCTTATAGATTGATGGTTTAAGAGATATTTATAAAATTAGATCATTTATAAATAAATATTTATGAATAACGTTAACTTTGATAATCTAGTAAACATAATGAGTAATCTATTATTATAGATTAAATTAATTAAACTGATACTAATATAAAAAATCTATCATTAACCCCACCTTTGTTTTCCCTCTCTTTTTAACTCCATCTTTTTTTTAATGATTTTTGATAGTCTAAAAACCCTACCACCCCCTTTCATGATTTAAGGGAGATTATGTACGCATGCCACTAACCAAACAGACAACCCCACGCCTTTATAAAACTTAATTTAATTAGTTTCAATATTTTATGTTCACTTTGTTTTTCTCTTTAATTTATACACCAGATCCTAGGACACACTATTTGTTTATTACTAGCTAGGATTACCACATTCTAGGAAGAAATAAAGAATAAAAGGTCAAAAGTTTGCCCAAAAGAATTTCCCTATTTTTATTCACTTAAATTTGTGACAGCTTCTTTTTTACATGTTTATAAAATGTTCTATATTTGACTCCAATTTTTATTTCCATGAGTCGAAAGTTTCATTCTAAAGAAATATTTATGCTTTTGTTAGTGTTAATATATGGAATACCCTTGAATTTTTAATTCAATATTACTATTGGAAGTGTTTAATAACACTTGGTAGCGCTTCAAGGAATAAATTGCAATACCACCAAAAGAAATAAGAAATCCTTAAATATATCATAAGATCGGTAATTTTTTTTTATAACGTTGATGTTTCGGGTCAAATTCTGCATGTAATTAAGTGCTTGCTCACGTTGGCGATTTTAAATTTTATAAAGGAAGAAAGTTGGGATAGATTTGCACTTAGGGGCGTATTTAGGAGGGTTCCACGGGCACTTAAACCCATGCTCTCCTTCCTAGATCATGTATTATATTTTTTTTAAAATACTTAGATATATGTGTGTGCACCCAAGCTCAAAGTATCAGATGATGCGATGATTATTAGATACACCTCTCTAAATGGATTGTGAGTTCAAATTTCATATCAATCATTTTTTGTAGAACTAGGCATCCACAGGAGATGGACATGTCAGGTGTCACTTTTTGCGTATTAATTAATGACTTCTTCTTTGTCTTTCTTTGTTTGATTAATTCTTATAAAATTTCATGCATTGAAATTTCTATTATTCTTTTGTTACCATAAAATTATATAATTTAAACGAAATGTGCATATTAAAACTAGTAGCAGTGAGTGATGTAACATATAGTTAATGGATTCAATTGATCCCAACATTTTCGATAGGGGGTATAGAATATAGATATAGATGTAAGAAAATTACTATATAAATATTAAATTTGAAATTATAATTTCAAAAGTATAATGGATGCAGTGGTAGAACTAAAGGTTGAATCCCTAAAATCGATATTCTACATCCATTGCTTCGTAACAGTGCACCCATCCTCCCAAATTCCTGAATTCACCTCTGTTTGCACTTAATTTGAACTTGTCATTGTTCCATGATGAATCCTCATATAAGAAATATAATACGCCTAAACAAAACATTTATGATATTAAGGATACATACAACCGACTTAAATACATTGAGATTGAATAAGAATTTATTGTGAATAAAATACAAGCAAATTAGCGTTTGCTCATCGTTGTAACACGTGCTTTTTGGGGTTCTTGAACAAAAAGGTTGGAAAACGACCACCCATACCGATAAAAGTTGTATTGGAGTGGTAAGTATTCCTTTATCCTTAATCAGAGGTCTCGAGTTCGAGTTATGCGTATGGAGTCATCTTTATTGGGGAGCGTTATTATCCCAATATAGGATTTTCCTATGCGAATCTGAATTCAGTCGGATCCCAATGAAAATATCGAACACTGAGGGGGGAAGTGCACGGTTAGCCACTAATAACACATGTATTTACTTTTAAGCCACCGTTTAAAATGTCTTTAGTCTTTAGCCACTGCTTTAATAAACTTTAACTGCCCGGACGAAAATACCCTTCTGCTCATGTCCTTAACTTTTGTACTTAACTTCAGGACTTCAGGACTACATGTCCTTAACTTTTGAACTTGGAACTCTAAGTTCAGACCACATGTCCTTAACTTTTAAACTTGTAACTCTAAGTTCAGGATTTCAGGGCTACATGTCCTTAACTTTTGAACTTGGAACTCAAACTTCAGGACCAAGCGTCCTTAACTTTTGAACTTGTAAGTCAAAGTTAAGGACCTATTGTCCTTAACTTTTGAACTTGTAACTGTAAGTTAAGGACTGCTTGTCCTTAACTTTTGAACTTGAAAATCAAAGTTAAGGACCTATTGTCCTTAACTTTTGAACGTGTAACTGTAAGTTAAGGACTGTCTGTCCTTAGCTTTTGAACTTTTAACTATAAGTTAAGGACTGCTTGTCCTTAACTTAGAACTTGTAACTATAAGTTAAGGACTGCATGTCCTTAACTTTTGAACTAGTGTCCTTAACTATTGAACTTAACTTTTGAACTTGAACTAGTGTCACACCCCTTCTTCCCACCTACCCCCGAAATATATGTATGTATGGGTTAAAGAGTTTTTCCAATTAAAGTGACAAAAACTTGAGTAGGGATTATTTTATTGTTCAGAGTCGCCACTTGGAATTGATTTTTTCGGTGTTCCAAGTCACCATTTATTTGAATCCCTAGTCAAAGGAAGGTTTGACTCTATTTTTATCGGTCCGCGAAAACAAAGTTCGGATAAGGAATTCTGTTGACCGGGGAGAAGGTATAAGGCATTCTCCGAGTCCCGTGGTTCTAGCACGGTCGCTTTATTGACTTAAACTTGGCTTGAATTAATATTGGACAAACTGTGATTTATATTATTTTCATGTTGTACCTATCCGCTTTTATCTCTTGATTATTAGAGAAATCAAAGAATATTTTTGAATAATATAAAAAATGTCATAACCACGCTACGCGAGCGAATGCGTGATCGAATAAAAAATAATTAATTAATTTATCATATATTTAATCCCGCCCAGATATGTTTGCAAGCGAGATAATTGTCTTTTCAACATAGCTGCATCTCTTTTCGGGAGACGGTTGAGTCTCCCTGTTTTTTGTTCCATTCTCAAGTCCCTGAACTTATGAAGTCTTGTTTCGGTAGTGGACCAATTCGTTAACATACCGCCAAGCCACTTTTTATTAACATAATGACACCGGGCCCTTATTGCAGCCCACTCTACTGAATCAGCTGCTTATTTTGGTACCAACAATTAAGAATTGTTTTCCCCTACTTGCTGCGTCAAAACTAAATCACAAGCTTCTGATAAAAAACCGAGCAGTTCTAGTAAGATTTGTAATATGAATACCCTTACGCTTTGCAGAGATATAAGGCGCCATTTTAGGATTCCATTTCCTAGTACCATGCCAAAAATGAACTCCTGCCTCATCATCTCTTCCAAATTTATGTTCCAATATCTTCTTGTCATTTCTCCCCACACCCCCCCCCCCTTTTTTTT
>NW_017670538.1:386063-408832 GCF_001879085.1 Nicotiana attenuata
CAATTGGGGTAAGAAAAAAACGGATCGAACCCTTCCCCAACAAGTGAACCTGGTCTTTTGTCCATCCTTAGCATAGTCAACTCTTAAGCCAAAGTCCAATCCCAGTCCCTTCTAAGACAACTCCTATTTTTTTGTTGCTATCTTTTGTACTTCTCTCTTTTCTGTGGCAATTTTAGCAGGTCCTGATAACTTTGTAGGGGGAAGTGCACGGTTAGCCACTAATATGTATTTACTTTTAAGCCACCGTTTAAAATGTCTTTAGTTTTTAGCCACTGCTTTAATAAACTTTAACTGCCCGGACGAAAATACCCTTCTGCTCATGTCCTTAACTTTTGTACTTAACTTCAGGACTTCAGGACTACATGTCCTTAACTTTTGAACTTGGAACTCTAAGTTTAGGACTTCAGGATCACATGTCCTTAACTTTTGAACTTGTAACTCTAAGTTCAGGACTTCAGGTCTACATATCCTTAACTTTTGAACTTGGAACTCAAACTTTAGGACCAAGCGTCCTTAACTTTTGAACTTGTAAGTCAAAGTTAAGGACCTATTGTCCTTAACTTTTGAACTTGTAACTGTAAGTTAAGGACTGCTTGTCCTTAACTTTTGAACGTGTAACTGTAAGTTAAGGACTGTCTGTCCTTAATTTTTGAACTTGGAAATCAAAGTTAAGGACCTATTGTCCTTAACTTTTGAACTTGTAACTGTAAGTTAAGGACTGTCTGTCCTTAACTTTTGAACTTGTAACTATAAGTTAAGGACTGCTTGTCCTTAACTTTAGAACTTGTAACTGTAAGTTAAGGACTTCCTGGCCTTAACTTTTGAACTAGTGTCCTTAACTATTGAACTTAACTTTTGAATTTGAACTAGTGTCATTATTTGCCTAATTGTTTTTGACATCATTGATACTAATGAATGTTGCATGAAGATCTCGTCTAGAGTTTCTTCTTCTTCTCTCTCTCCCTCTTTATTTTTTACTGCTTATTTTACTTGGTGCCATGGACTTTGAATTACATAGGCACTGGAGTTGGAAAATCGGAAAATGTGGAAGATAACGATGATGAAGAGCTTCAAGCAGCATTTGAGAAATGAAAGTCTAAGACATATGCTTTGACTGTCCCTCTAAGATTTGTTTCTCTTAGTAACTCATTTCCTCCAGTGTGGCTCAAGGTCTACTAACTCTGCTCCATATCTCACTTTCTTACTTTCAGGATACGATCAATTCAGACCTTGTATGGTGTAAAAGTTGTCTTAGTAGATATTTGTATACGTAGGATCAGAGAGAAAAGAGATAGAAGAAAGGGTAACACAGTCTTTTCATATTAATTTTAATAGATTAGTGGCTACTATTGCTAAGCATTAAAAATGCTGGATAAAAAGTAAATACCATCTTAAACAGTGGCTACCCCACGCCATTACTACAACACTGAGTGGGAAATCAAAAAAAATCACCCATGTTTCAAGCTTCCATCTTTTAACACTAGTGGACCATGTTACTCTTTACATATTTCCCTCCATGGGAAAACTTACACAAATGTCCCAAATAAATCTCAACTTACCAACCTCTAGCCATTAGTCATAAACTTACCAAAACTAGCCAACAAAAATTGAAAAACCAAATAATAGGGTTCTTTCTCTCAAAGAATCACATGCAAAAATCACCTTCCATATTTTTAAGCGTGATTAGCAACATTAGATACAAGACGGAAAGGAAATTTCATGGACGGGGTAGCAAATAAGGTGATGAAATACAAAAATCTATACAATATTCCAAAAACCTAAACAAAAAAGGAACTTTTTCAATGGGTATAGTTGAAATTCATTGAAAATATATAGATAAGTCAATATACAAAATTTGAGGAAGATTGGAGGTGATTTGGACTGGTTTTGTATCAAAATTCGTAATTAAATCGAGTTCAAAAAAGTCTTCTGCGACACATGTATCAAACATGTATCACGCATGTATCACACACACAGGTATACATGTGATACACAATTGATACAAATATGATACATATGTGATACACAAATGATACACAGTGTGATACACATATCATTTTTTTCATGTTCAGCTTTTACTTCGAATTTTCAATTCAAACCACCTCAAAACTTCACCAAATCATCCCAAAACTGAGATTCAAGCTCCTTAAGTTGTGCCCAATCTATTCTAATAACACCCACTCAAAACAAAGCAAAATTTTGATATTTTTTGCTACAAATAGCTGATTTGCTAATTTGGCTAATATTAGTTATTTTATCAATTGGCCAATTTTTGTAATGAGCTACTTATAAATGGACATAGCTGATAATTTTCCATTTCTGGACATCGTATAATTGGCATGGTGGGGTTGGCCGCTTATTATAGGCTCTATTAAAGTAGAAGCAAAAGCAAAACATATGCTTCACTAACTTGTGCGTAGGGTGTTATTTTTGTTCGTGAGCGGTTTATCGTTTAGTGTGAGAGTTTTTGGCGCGAATTAAAATTTAAAATCGAACTCAAATGTGAGTACCAAACACCAGGTGAAAAGAAAAAATTATGAAGCTCCCGTCGGAAGAATCAATATAATTGACTACTTGACAAAAGAATAATTTTGCTGACCATACAAATCTCCTTTACTCCCATGCTTTGTCATTCTCTTGCTATAACTTTTTATAACTTCTACTCTACTAGTAGTCTTTTTGGGGGTCTGAGGAAGATATCTTTGATTACCCTTTTTGATTTTGCCACATTGATAGTTGACATAAAAGATAATGGCTGAACGGGAAAGGTGGCACTCAATTATTTTTTCTTAATATATATTTCTATTGGGGTGTTGGGAAATATTTAGATGTATGGGCCCCTCAGAATACTCACTAATTCAAAATATGTATACTCGACAATGTAGATACTTGTAATGTAAGTGATTTAACGTCAATATAGTATTTAGTTTTTGAAGCTTGCTCGTGGACGGTTTGTTCATATTGTCGGTCTCATGTCCATATTAATTAAAAAGATTATTGTAACTTGTATAAAACTAGTTTAAACAAAATACATAGAAACGTGCTCATCTAGGCGTAAATCTTAAATAGCACAATGCGGATAGTGATATATTCATATAACCGATTCCTATTATTTGCTTGGAATTAAGGCGATGTTATGGTGTTGTTGTTAGAAATTGTTTGTAATATTCTTGTATAGAAAGGGAAGTCAACATTCTCAATACCTAGAAATGTTTTTAAAACATGCAATAATAAGGGTCAAAGGAGTGCAAAACTGATCAAGTTGAGGATTTTGTGATGTGGTTGATGAGTATGTTTCAATTTTGCATGGCAACAAGGCCAAAGTCACTTGTCAGCTTGTGAAGACAAGAAACACACTTCTTTCTCCGCAAACTCGAGTTGCTGCAACCTCGTCTCTCCTCTGGGGCGGATCTAGAGGGTCGATTACAAGTTCATATGAACATTCATTAAATATTTATAAATATTTTATTGTAAACCTAATTATTCTTCAAGTATATTAACTTGAGAATGCTAGAAATCTATAACCTTGGATCACCGCGACCCACCTCTCTCCTTAATTTGCCATTATTAGTTTCCTCTTGAATTAATCCAGAAATGTTGGCTTGTTTACCTCCTAGAATAACACAAAAGAGTAATATAATTGTGCTTAATTTGGAGGTTTCCACAAGTCTTTCAGTTTCTAAAAAGACCCCAACAACACTTTTTGCAAACTGATCAATTGTTCAAAAATAGTTGACCTTTTAGAAAAGGAGCAGCGTAATGCACGAAGTAGTTGGCGTTGATGTAGGGCTCGGGGAAGGAGCGCACTCCAAGGGAGTATAATGTGTTGTAAATTGATCACGCCCAACTATGCCTTATAAAAAGAATTAAGCGGCCGCTGCAAATATAATTCGGTTCAAGTCCGGAGTCGAATCCCACAGGGAACTAACCTATTTACTACAACTTTTAACACTGCTAATAATAAGCTCAAACAATTTCCGGATGCAAGATTTTTAATGGATAATGAGTAGAATTTAGTTAACTAAGGAAAAATGACAATAAAACTAGTAATAATCAAGAATAGAGTTGAATTCAATGGTAACATGCATGGTCTAGGGTTATTGATTTTCCCAATTGTCGGATAAATTCCTGACACATTGGCTATAAACTCGCTGTAACACTCTATAAGGAATATGAGTTCTGGGCTACCGCAATTATCTCTCGATCAATTACGATAATTTACTAGAAGCATTCTCTCGAACTACTCTAGTTAATAATTTATGCAACTCAGAATTATTCCACCAAAGCTTCATTATCTCTAACCCTGCTTTTAAATTCACCCCGAAAGTGGTGTTGTTCAACAACAATCAAACCAAGTGTTCTTTCTCAAGCAACATAAGATAACTAGACACGATTAATCAATGGCCCTTTTAATTAATCACAAGACAACACGTAGTTGAACAATCATAGAGTAAAAATGGCTCAATTATATCAAAACAGAGTCAAGACTTCATCCAACAATTGGTTCCATAAACCCTAGATGACGGATTTAACTACTCATAGTAATAGATAAAAATTCACTATATAAAGTCACAATCAACAACGGAATTAAGAAGAAGATGAAAACTCTAAGGAAATTCTCTGTCTTCCTTCCGTGTTCTTGCCTCCAAAATCTCTCTAAAAACAGCTTCCTTTCTCTTCTGGGCGAATTAGGCTTCATATAGGTTTAGGTTTGTGATGACCCAAAAGGTCATCGCATGTTTTTAAATTAAATTCTATGTTTCGAGGCCTTAAAAACCTCTTTTAGCATCACCTCGATTTGCGTGCGCAGTCCAGGCGCATAGCCGGAAAGCCTATATGTGAAAATCTATGAAAAATGATAAATTTTGACTATAAAATAAATTAATTTAACTTCGGTCAAAGTTTTGGGTAAACGGACCCGGACCCGTGATTTGACGGTCCCGGAAGGTCCGTAGGAAAATATGGGACTTGGGCGTATGCCCGGAATCGAATTCCGAGGTCTCAAGCCTGAGAAATGAATTTTTAAAGAAAATTATTTTCTGAAAAATATAAAGATTTTTGAAAGTGAAATGTTATGTGAAACCTGTGGTATCAGGCCCGTATTATGGTTCCGGAGCCCGGTACAGGTTCAATATGATTTATATGTGCTGTCGCTAAAGTTTGGTAAGAAACGGAGTCCATTTGACGTGATTCGGACCTTAAATGCAAAATTTGATGTTTAAAAAAGCTTTGAGAAATTTCATTGATTTTGAGGTTTAATTCGATGTTCATGATGTTATTTTGGTGATTTGATTACACGAATAAGTCCGTAGGATATTTTTGAGGTTGTGTGTATGTTTGGTTTGGAGCCCCGAGGGCTCGGGTGAGTTTTGGATAGGCCACGGGGTGTATTTTGGACTTAAAAAAATTGCAGATTTTCAGCTGTGCATAGCAGTGCGAAGCCTGGCTTGCAAATGCGATATCGCAAATGCGAGTGGCTTGTCGCAATTGCGAAGGAAGCCAGGTCAGCTCCAGTCTCGCTAATGCGAGACTTCTTTCGCAAATGCGAAACTCCCCAATTTGGGCCTTGATCGCAAATACGATGCTTGGTTCGCAATTTCCAGCTCGCAAATGCGAGCCCCCCCCCCCCCTCGCAATTCCCAACATAGAAGTGGTCGGGGTTTGCAATGTTCGCATTTCCCAGATCTGCAACCTGCAACTTTTATACATAGACGAACTTTTAACCCATTTTCACATCTTTTCAAAACACAAACTCCCTAGGGCGATTTTTCAAGAACAACTTTTCTTCCAAATCGATTGTAAGTTAATTTTAACTCATTTCCTTCAATCATTAACATCTTTTAACATGATTTCAACTCAAAATCAATAATTTTCATGGGGGAAATTGGGTGTTTTGGGTAGAACCTAGGTTTTTCAAAAATTGAGGATTTGGACCTCGATTTGAGGTCCGATTTCAAAATAAATTATATATTTGGGTTCGTGGGGGAATGGGTAATCGGGTTTTGGTTCGAACCTCGGGTTTCGACCATGTGGGCCCGGGGGCGATTTTTGACTTTTTGGGTAAAACTTTGGAAAACTCATGTTCATGCATTGGGGTTGATTCATTTAGCGTTTATTGATGTTATTAAGTAACTTGTGACTAGATACGAGCGAATTGGTGGTGGAATCAAGGGGTAAAGCTATAATTGAATCGTGAATTGTGTTCATGGCATCGAGGTAAGTGTTTGGTCTAACCTTAGCTTGAGGGATTAGGAGTCGTGTCTTATTTGCTACGTGTTAAATGTGGAGTACGACGTATAGGCATGGTGACGAGTATCTATACGTCGGTGTCAAGCATGCCCGTGAGTCTTGTATTATAATTGTTATGACTCTGTTGTGGTTTATTGTGCCTCACATGTTATTATCATCATTGTTCCCTTGCCGGGGTGTTTGTTTTGAAATATTATTGTTCCCTTGTCGGGATGTTGTTAGATTGTTCTTGTTCCCTTGCCGGGATGTTGTTATATTGTTCTTGTTCCCTTGCCGGGATGTTGTTATATTGCTCTTGTTCCCTTGCCGGGAATCTTTGTGGTTATTGTTGATTTGTAACTGGGATCAGGTGGCACGCCTGCCACAAGATAAATAAAATGGGAGCGGGTGGCACGCCTGCCACGAGATAAATGAAATGGGAGCGGGTGGCACGCCTGCCATAACATAAATGAAATGGGAGCGGGTGGCACGCCTGCCACGAGATAAATGAAATGGGAGTATATGAAATGGGAGCGGGTAGCACGCCTGCCACGAGATATATGAAATGGGAGCGGGTTGCACGCCTGCAACGAGATACATGAAATGGGAGCGGGTTGCACGCCTGCAACAAGATGTGAAATGAAAATGAGTTCTGCCTTTGTTTTCCTTATCCTTGGTAGTAGTTGGATTTTGGTTCCTTTATAACTCTCTTGATATTCTGTTTTACCTGTTATTCCCCGAAGCATGCTTTCCCCCTCCCATCTTTACTTGTTATTTCTGCTTTACTTTTCGCTGTATATTATAGAACTGCACAGGTTTATTTGGTAGTCTGGTCCTAGCCTCGTCACTACTTCGCCGAGGATAAGCTAGGCACTTACCAGCACATGGGGTCGGTTGTGCTGATACTACACTCTGCACTCTTTTGTGCAGATCCCAGTGCTGTTGACTTTGGACCGTAGATTGAGTGGCAACCTTCAGTCCACGCGGAGATCCAAGGTAGAACTGCAGGCGTCCGCAGGCCCTGGCGTCTCCTCTATCACTTATTTCCTGTTTCATCTCTTTGATTCTGAGACAGTATATCTTTTATTTTCAGACTTTGTATTTAGCACTCTTAGATCGTCTGTGACACTGTGATACCAGTTCTGGGTGGTTAAGGCTTAATCGATTGTAATAGCTACATGTTCAGATATTTTATTGCTTTCTTCCGCTTAATTTAAATTTCCGCTGTTTACACATTATTGCTTTATAATTGTTAAAAGGAAATAATTGGATAATGAAGTAATTAGTTCAAGGAATTGGCTTGCCTAGCTCACATTAGTAGGCGCCATCACGACTCCCGAGGGTGGAAAATCCGGGTCGTGACAAGGTTAGTCGCCTTAGAAATTACAGAATTGACCCAGGGTTATTGGCTTCCGTCAGCTCGTCCGCGGCAGCGGATTGGACCGCGGACTCGACCGCGAATTTCGCCCAGTGTTCTGCCTTAGTGCGCGGCCAATGCGCGATCAATCCGCGGCCGCGCACCTGGAGGGGACTTCGCCACTTGCTTTTCTTTCTCCTTTTCGACCGTGCTAACCTCTGATTGGCCCTCCACGCTCCATATTGACTTCAAAATACTCTTTAGCTTCCTCATAGCTCGGAGTGTCTCCTGCAAAACATAAAACTCTTAATTAAAGCATTTTGTTATCTTTTAACATTCAAACATTGATAAAGTGCGGCTAAATTAGAGTGTAAATATTATCTAAATTGCATAATTATAGCCTACTATCAACACCCCACACTTAAACCTGTGCTCGTCCTCGAGCAATCAAACCACACTCTACAGAGGCATAACTTCCCTGAGCGACTTCCCTAACTCGTCACACCAAGAATATTCCACATAGATTGAGTGCATTAGTGTAACATCTACACCTCAAGAGTTGACTCTCGCGAGCCACACAATATTCCTAACCGGCTTACTTACTCTAACTCAAAGGTCCAGACTTACCTCTCCTTCATAAATCAAGTGCCTGCTCACAACAAGAGAGACTCATTCCACAATCAATAAAATGCACACACACTGAGGAACTTCAATATGAACAGAATTTACTCACCCTCAGAAATGACATTCATATTCCACAAAAGATGCACCATAGTCTTGCCCGTAGTGTACTATTCTACTAATCGAGCTCATTCAGTCTAGGATCAAGTAGGACTTTATTTGGTTGTAATGTAGGCTGCGGGACGAGTAGGATACATTTAGATATAAGAGTGACTACACCTCCCTAAGCATTTTAATACATATACATTAACATTCAAAACCCCACACTTATGTCAAACCATAACTCCACCTTCACATCACTATATATTAACTCCATTCTTCTTTAAGCACACTTACATCAAGAGCCACCACTTATCAAGGAATATTTTTCACAACAATCCAACTATTTTTTTTTCTTCTTTTTCTATTCAAGTGGCTCTTACTTTATCAAAACAGTGCACCTTTCTCCTTATTTGATTAGTTCCACTCAAAAGCCAAACCCACCATCCCACACTTTAACTTTTACAAAGTTCATAACTATTCAAGTGCTCATGAGAGGTTAAAAGGCTCAAATAGATGGTTAACTCAAACAAATAGGTAAGGCTTGTAGTGTGGTTGCCAAAGAAACAGGATTACAGGCTCAACTGGGTTAACTAAGATACATAGTAAATGGGTGGATAAAGTATATATATGGTTCAACAAAGAAATGCCTATATCACTTCCCAAACTAAACAAGACTACTATTTCGCTTTGCAGACACACGGGGCAAGTTCTAGGCATCAACTGTCGTGCACAGAATACAACAAACCTCACACACACATGGAACATGACTCACTCCAGATTGGGTCATCAAACACTCTGATCGGGGTACTTAAGCCAAATTAAGAACATACAGTTTAAGGCATTCTTACAAGAGTCGACAACTGAGCCTAAGCGTCACACTAAAGTACCCGCTATATTCAAGGCATTACGACGTTAAGAGATCCTATTTCTATTTCTTCCCATAGCCCACAAGTTCCTAACTAAAAATAAAAAAACTAACTACACCCGGTTCAAATGAAAACCTTGGAAAAGAACCGTGTCTTAAAGAAAAACCAAGGGGAAATTGATACACTACTACAAAAAAAAATCTTTTTGTGTTTTTTTTTTGTTTTTTTTCTTTGACTTTAGTCCCTCAAGAAACCCGTCGAATGATATCCATTGTTGGGATAACTCGGAAATGATTTATGTGAATAAACTACGAAACTATTCTACATACAACATACAAATAAAGTATCCCCCACCCCACACTTAAAATGATGGCATGTCCCCATGTCATACAAAATAAAGTAATGCGAGATAAAGGAACTTCCCTGGAAGATTAGTCTTGATCGGAAACAGTGCCGGGGTCGAGATGACACGCCCTCCCCAGCGCACGCAGACAGCCCATGATTTTCTTCTCCGACTTCGCATTTTAGGTGGCCAGGGTATCAACTATAGTCCCAAATTCCGTGACGGAAGTGCGCAGCCCTGCCATGTCCTGTTCTAAGGCTGTCATCCGCATACTCCGTCTGACTACAGATGGTCCTTCAATCGCGTCAACTTGTTCCTATGTGGGTGAGGAAGGCCCAACTTCCTCCTGCTCTTCATCGCTCTCCTCTGACGAGTCAGAATCATCACTATCAGCTGTACCGGGTACCACCGTATCCTTCCCAATGGTCACTTTGTCTGCCCGAAACTTTGCTTCTTTCTTCACCTTGCCATCCACATTGGGGTTCTCTGGCACCCCTACGGCCCAGTACAATCTAGTGACCAGAGATGGGAAGAAGAACCCATACCTCCTCAGTGTTGAACGGATGAACATCTCAGATTGAATAACCTTAGCCATATCAAAATCGTGGCCATTCACGAAGCACCAGATCAAGGCAGCTCTCGAACCATTTACCTTAGTGGTGTTGTGGGACATCAGCAGTCGACTATTGATGACGTACAACCAACACTTTCCTTCAAAGGTGAGTGAGGCTGAGTGCATCTTCGATCCCGGCACAACCCACACTACCTCTTTGTCTGGTACACAGATAGTTCTGAAAAACATGTGCCAATTTGTTGGTACTCGCCGGTAAGTATCATAGTAATCCACTTCCCCAGTGAATACATGCAATCGATACACTCTCCTGATGGATTCTATCGAGGCATTCACCCTCTTTTGTCGCACAGTGCAGATGTGATCCTCATGTTTAGAGCAGTTTGCATAGAATTCCCTAACAAGCATCAAGTTACCCTCCTTCGGCTCTTCGAAGAAGATGTCCAGCCTGCGCCTAGTCAACTCCCTATACATATTGGGACACTCAGCCTAGAGGGATCACCTGTCAACTCCCCTTTCCAGTATAGGCTTTCTAATAGCCTTCAAACTGAAACGGTCTTGGGCAGCTCTGGAGACAAACTTGGTACGATCAAACTGAGCTGAACTGGATGGTGCCCGTGCCCGGGATGAGCCTCCATGACCACTTGATGAGGCACCGGTAGTGCGTCTCTTCTTTGAAGATCTCATGGTACCTACACAACAACCACCACTATCAATAATCGATGGAATACGTGAACCAAGGCGGTTACTCAGACTTCACTCGCACAATTGGTCACAATTTATACTAAAAACTCATTATGGCAATTCAACAAACACTTACTGTGCATATGCCCCCCAATGTACCCAAAGATCCAATTAAACTTCCATTCTTCACAAACTCACGATGTCTTCCCCAACCCAACCAAATCTATTGTCCTCACATACCAACATATATACCAACAATCAAAAACAAAGACAAGAGTACCCATAACTTCTACTATCCTACACTTACAATAGAAGATAAAAAGAATGAAAAAATTGGAAAAAAAACTAAAAAAGAAAGTAGAAGCATGTTACTTACTTGAAGATCTTGTGAGGAATGGAGCTTGGGTAGTGGTTGAGTAGCGAAGAGGAAGAAGGAGAGGAGATTTTGTTGAGTTAAAAAATTGGGGGGAAGAAGGGGAAGGGGTGCGGTGAGTTTTTGATTTGGGGAAGGGGGATGCGTTATTTTTGTTTTGGGGAAGGGAGGGAGAAGGGTTTTTTTTAGATCTGTTTGTTGGGGGGGGGGGGGTAGAAATGGGGAGTGGGCGGTGAAAAGGAGGGGGGAGAAATGGGGAGTGGGCGGTGAAAAGGAGGGGGGAGAAATGGGGAGTGGGCGGTGAAGGGGGGGGGGGGGTTTAAAAAAACTAATTAAAAGGGGAGAAGAGAAGAGAAAAAAAATTTTAACTGAACCTGAATGTCGTCGCATCCGCGGTCAAATTCGCGGCCGCGGACAGTGACCGGTGCGAAATCTGCGGTCAAATCCGCGGCCGCGGATATAGGCCTCCAGAAATTTTTGCTTTTTCGCACTTTTTCCTGTCTCCGGGATAATTTCGTCACCCCGAGTCCTTCCGCTGCGCATACTTTCGTTCCTGTACCTTAATAGATCGGTCAATATTGTCACCGTCCAAAATTAATTACAAAAATAAGAACAAAGAAAAATAATGGGTTGCCTCCCAAAAAGCGACTAATTTAACGTCGCGGCACGACTATTTACAACAAACCATGGGTTGCCTCGCAGGAAGCGCCTGATTTAATGTCGCGGCATGACGCAGGCTTTCATTATTTCTCTTCGCTCGTGTATTGGGGCTCTTCCAAAGATATCACCACTCTATCCCCCTTTTCTTCGACCATTCCAAGATAATGTTTCAACCTTTGCCCATTCACCTTGAACTTATTTGTTCCATCTTCGGAATCAATTTCTACAAGTCCACTTGAGAACACTTGCACCACTCTAAAGGGTCCTGACCATCGGACTTCAATTTACCCGGAAAACAATCTTTGTCTCGAGTTGTATAACAACACTAGATCTCCAGGTTTGAAGTTCCGATCTAGAATATGCTTATCATGCATCATTTTCATCCTTTCTTTGTACAATATTGCATTCTCAAATGTCAAATGCATGGAACCTGAATTTCTCGAGTTCATGTAACTCAGTGACTCTACTGGTGCCTACGGTCTCCATATCCAAATTCAACTGCCGCAGTGCCCAAAGGGCTTTATGCTCAAGCTCCGTCGGAAGGTGGCATGCTTTTCCAAACACCAACTTGTATGGTGACATACCAATTGGAGTTTTAAATGCTGTGCAGTACGTCCATAATGCATCATCCAGCTTCTTTGCCCAACCAGTTCTTGTCGCATTCACTGTCTTGGTTAGGACACTTTTGATTTCCCGGTTTGACACTTCAACTTGCCCACTCGACTGTGAGTGATAAGGTGTGGTCACCTTATGGCGAACTCCATACTTTTCCAATAGCCGCGTGAACACTCTATTGCAAAAATGGGTTCCACTATCATTGATTATAGCTCTAGGGGTGCCAAAACGTGTGAAGATGTTTTTCTTTAGAAAGCCTGTCACCCGTTTGTATCATTGATTGGGAGAGCCACGGCTTCAACCCATTTGGAGACATAGTCAACTGCCACCAGTATGTATTTGTTACCATACGAGCTGACGAATGGCCCCATAAAGTCAATCCCCCACATGTCAAATACCTCCACCTCTTGAATAGTAGTCATTGGCATCTCGTGACGTCGAGATATGTTGCTTGTCCTTTGGCACTCATCGCAAATTTCCACCCAAGCATGGGCATCCT
The DNA here is from genome assembly GCF_001879085.1 of Nicotiana attenuata. Classification (NCBI taxonomy): domain Eukaryota; kingdom Viridiplantae; phylum Streptophyta; class Magnoliopsida; order Solanales; family Solanaceae; genus Nicotiana; species Nicotiana attenuata. The sequence continues at coordinate 398,983 of NW_017670538.1, forward strand.
TGAACGGAGTTGGCTAATACAAACCCGATTCCAACACCTTAACCGCTGTCCGAATTCCTCCAAAGTGTCCACCATATGGTGAAGCATGGCAAGCCTGCAAAACAGAATGTTGATCTTTCTCGGGGATACACCTCTGGATCATGTTATCTACACATATTTTAAAAAGTAGAGGTTCATCGCAATAATAAGACCGACAATAGCGAAAGAACTTTTTCTTTTGAATTGAAGAGAGTTCATAAGGTACAATACCGCTTGCTAAGTAATTAGCAATATCAGCATATCATGGCGTCTCCTCCATTATCACTGCTAGTAATTGTTCATCCGGGAATGTCTCTTTTATATCTTCAACCTCTACCTTCTTTTCAACTCCTTCCAACCTTGAGAGGTGGTCTGCTACTTGGTTCTCTGTTCCTTTTCTGTCACGGATCTCCATATCGAATTCTTGTAGCAAAAGAACCTAGCGGATCAAGCGTGGGTTTGACTCCTTCTTTGCTATCAATTACCTAATTGCTGCATGGTCAGTATAAAAAATAAATTTTGAACCAATCAAGTACGACCTGAATTTGTCGAATGCAAAAACTACAGCCAAAATCTCCTTTTCCGTCACGGTGTAATTGAGTTATGCACCGCTTAGCGTTCTGCTTGCATAGTAAATTGGGTGCATCAGCTTGTCCTTTCGCTGCCCCAAGACTACTCCTATAGCATAGTCACTTGCGTCACACATGAGCTCGAACGGTTGCTCCTTGTTGGGTGCAACAATGAGGGGTGCAGTCACCAATCTCTTCAGCTCCTCAAATGCCAACCTGCAATCATTAGAAAACACAAAGGGCTGATCCTTTTCAAGGAGTTTACATAAAGGGTTAGCAATCTTAGAGAAATCTTTTATGAATCGCCTGTAGAACCCGGCGTGCCCAAGGAAACTTCTCACCGCCTTGACCGAAGTGGGCGGTGGAAACTTCTCAATTACATCAACCTTAGCATGGTCAACCTCAATTCCTTTATAGGACACTTGATGCCCCAAGACTATCCCTTCTTGTACCATAAAATGGCACTTTCCCCAATTCAGTACTAAATTTGTCTCCACACATCTTCTGAGCACTCTTCTTAAATTGTGAAGACATTCTACGAATGAATCCCCTGCCACAGAGAAATCATCCACAAATACCTCCATAATGTCTTCAACCATATCCGTTAAATGGCTAACATACACCGCTGGAATGTAGCCGGTGCATTGCAAAGTCCAAAAGGCATTCTCCGAAAGGAAAAGATGCCATACGGACAGGTGAAAGATGTTTTCTCTCTGTCTTCAGGGGCTATTGAGATCTGATTGTACCCCGAATATCCATCCAAGAAACAGAAGTGAGATCGCCCAGCCAACCTATCCAACATTAGGTCAATGAGTGGCTAGGGGAAATAGTTCTTCCGGGTGGCTGTGTTCAATTTCCGATAATCCATGCAAATCTGCCATCCCGTGACTATACGAATCGAGATCAACTCATTATTCTCATTTTGTATGACCGTCATTCCCCCCTTATTCGGCACACACTAAACAGATCTGACCCAATCGCTGTTAGAGTTAGGGAAGATGATACTACCATCTAACCATTTGATCACTTCCTTCTTCACCACATCTTTCATATTCGGGTTCAGCCTTCGTTGATGTTCTTTGGAAGGTTTGTACCCTTCTTCCAAAAGAATCTTGTGCATAAAAAAAGCTGGGTTGATACCCTTTATGTATATGGGTTTGGCTGACGGTTTGAAGGTCAATGTAGATGCTTGGGGTGCATTCTTGAGCAAAACATTCACAGAGTGTAAGATTCTCCTTGACAAGATGTCTCAGAATTCAGGCTGGATAACGAGAGATGCAACACTCACTCCAATAGTGCATTCTGTCGCTTTTGACCCAAACAATACAAATGCAAAAAACATAGCCACTCTCATGACCCAGATGATCTTGCTGACAAAGAAAATCGATGAGATGGGTACGAAACAGGTGCACATTGTTGATACCACAAATAGAGGCTTATGCACTCCTTGCATAAACCAGTCATATGTGTGCTCGTGGAGTGGAGAGAATGACAACCAGGGTTCCAGAGAAGACATGAATTTTACCAATAATTTCGGAGGTCAAAGGCAAGGTGGGCAGCTATGGGGACCAACATCAAACCAGCAGTACAGACCAAACCAGCCACAGCACAACCCCAATCCAGGAGGAGCACGACCACAAGGCCAAGTCGTACCTTATCAAAGGCAGCAGGGCTATAATCAGTAGCACCAGCAACAGTTGGCCTACCAACCACCTCATCAACAGTAGGACAGTAACATGATCGAAATCAGGGGCATGCTGCAACAACTCATTGGGACAAATGGAAAGACGAAAGAGAAGTTAGATGCACATGATTCAGCAATCAAAGGCATTAAAACTCAATTGGGACAGTTATCTATGGCCTTGAACAATCGCCCACAAGGAACATTGCCTGCAGATACAAACATTAATCCAAAGGAGCAGAACCCAAATCAGCTCATGGCAATGAGTCTCGGGAATGGAAGAGATTTAAACAGGGAGCAAGAAGTTGCTCAATCTAGGAGAGAGACAACGCCAACTACTCCAGTTACATTAAAGAAAGAAGAGTCAGCAGAGCTCACCGAGGTTATAATTGAACAGGCACAGGTTGACAAGGGTAAGGAGAAGGAAGGTGAACAACTCTCAGAACAGGTGGTAGAAAAAGCTTCCAGCAAAGAAAAGACACAAAGCAGTGGGCAGAGGTTGACTCCTGCACCATTCTTCATAGGTCGACAAAGCAAAAGAAAGATGATCAATATAGGAAATCATGGAAATGCTCAAACAAATTCAATTGAATATTCCACTGATGGATGTTTTGAGGGAAATGCCAGGGTATGCAAAAATGATGAAGGACCTCATGTCGCGAAAATTTAACTTCCAGGACCTGTCCACTGTAACTCTGACGCAGACCTGCAACGCGGTAGTAACAAGGCCTATGGCTCAAAAGGTGTCTAATCCAGGTAGTTTTACTATCCCATGCACCATTGGGAGTTATGCCTTTGCCAAAGTATTGTGTGACTTGGGAGCCAGTATAAACTTGATGCCCTTGGCAATCTATACAAAACTGGGCATTGGCAGAGCTAGACCAACCTCAATATTGCTGCAACTGGCTGATCGCACAGTCAAAAGACCGACAGGAATTCTTGATGATGTGCTTGTTCAAGTGGGGAAGTTTGTATTCCCTGCAGACTTACGTCATTCTTGACTGTCAAGTGGATGAAAAGACACCAATCATTCTGGGAAGGCCATTTTTACCCACTGGGAGAGCATTGATTAATTGTGAGGCTGGGAGTTGAAAATGAGGTTGAACAGTGAAGAAATAATATTCAGTGTTCAACAATCTATAAGGAGACCCAGTGAATTTGCAAATTGCTCGCTAGTAGAGGCCGTGGATGTAATACTACAAGAGGAGGATGAGACTCTTAATGTCAGGGATCTGTTAGAAGCCTGCTTGATGAATCTGGAAAATATGGATGGTGAGGAGTTGGCAGAGTGGGTCATGGCTCTCGAAGGTCAAGGGTTTTGGAAAAGGGAACCTCAGTTCGAGCCCCTACACTTAGAAGAAAGAACAACACCACCTGCGAAACCATCGATAGAGGAGCCACCACAGTTGGACCTGAATCCGCTTCCAGCTCACCTCAGGTACACTTTCTTAGGGCCTAATTCTACTTTACCTATTATTATATCATCCGGTTTGTTGGCTGTGCAGGTAGAGCAACTCCTACAGGTGTTACGGGAATGTAAGACTGCTATTGGTTGGACCATGGCAATCTCTGTCCCAACATCTGATCCGGGATGCCATGGTGCGGAAACTTCACCAACATACCCTTAAACCTCTCCCGGGTTTCTTGCAAAGTCTTAGTCGGTTTCTGCCTGAATTGCTATATCTCATCAATTTGCCTTGCAGTTTTGTTGGGTGGATAAAACTTGTTTAAGAACTGCTTGACTAGTTCCTCCCAAGTAGCAGTAGAGTTTATTGGGAGTGAATTCAGCCAAGTTTGAGCCTCCGTAGTCACTGAGAATGGGAACAGTAATAATTTGATTGCTTCAGGAGTCACATTCAGCTGTCTTTGGGTGACACAAATTGATAGAAAGTTCTTCAGATGTTGTTGTGGGTCTTCGATGTATGACCCGGAGAACAACCCCTTATTCTGCAATAGGTGCAACATGTTGTTGGTAATCTGGAATGTCTCCGCTTGTATCTGAGGAACCGCAATTGCTGTGGCCAGGTTATCAGCAGTTGGTTGCGCCCAGTCAAAAAGAGAAGCTTCCGGCACAAGAGGTGCTACCACTCTGACGTTTGGGTCATCTCGATCATTCCCGTTGTTCCCGTTGATGTTGTCTATGTCACCCATTTCAATTTCGAATTGTTCATTTTGTTTTAGCTGTTTGCCCTTCTTGTTAGCCCGGTTCAATGTCCGGAATGCTTTCTCGGGATCTGAGAGTCCTTCAAAGAGTTCACCAGCTCTCAAGGAGCTTCTAGGCATACACCTGAGTCACAGAAGAGTTCAAACGTGAGAATTTCAATGAAAATATTTTTAACACCATAGAAAATTGATCTAAACTAATAATCCTAGCAATTCTTCCAAGGTGTAATAAATAACACCGTTAGTTCCCCGGCAACGGCGCCAAAATTTGATCACGCCAAACTATGCCTTATAAAAGGACTAAGCGGTCGGTGCAAATATAATCCGGTTCAAGTCCAGAGTTGAATCCCATCGGGAACTAACCTATTTACTACAACTTTTAACACTGCTAATGATAAGCTCAAACAATTCCCGGATGCAAGATTTTTAGTGGATAATGAGTACAATTTAGTTAACTAAGGAAAAATGACAAAAAAACTAGTAATAATCAAGAATATAGTTGAATTCAATGGTAAAATGGTCTAGGGTTATTGATTTCCCCAATTGTCGGATTAATTTCTGACACGTTAGCTATAATTTCGCCGTAACACTCTATAAGGAATATGAGTTCTGGGCTACCGTAATTATCTCTCGATCAAATACGATAATTTACTAGAAGCATTCTCTCGAACTACTCTAGTTAACAATTTATGCAACTCAGAATTATTCCACCAAAGCTTCGTTATCTCTAACCCTGCTTTTAAATTCAAGTAATTAATCTCTTAACTTACCCGAAAATGGTGTTGTTCAACAACAATCAAACCAAGTGTTCTTTCTCAAGCAACACAGGATAACTAGACACGATTAATCAATGGCCCTTTTAATTAATCACAAGACAACACGTAGTTGAACAATCATAGAGTAAAAATGGCTCAATTATATCAAAACAGAGTCAAGACTTCATCCAACAATTGTTTCCATAAACCCTAGATGACGGATTTAGCTACTCATAGTAATAGACAAAAATTCACTATATAAAGTCATAATCAACAACGGAATTAAGAAGAAGATGAAAACTCTAAGGAAATTCTCTGTCTTCCTTCCGTGTTCTTGCCTCCAAAATCTCTCTAAAAACAGCTTCCTTTCTCTTCTGGGCGAATTAGGCTTCATATAGGTTTAGGTTAGTCGCTTAGAAATTACAGAATTGACCCTGGGTTATTGGCTTCCGTCAGCTCGTCCGCGGCAGCGGATTGGACCGCGGACTCGACCGCGGATTTCGCCCAGTGTTCTGCCTCAGTGCGCGGCCAATGCTTGATCAATCTGCGGCCGCGCACCTGGAGGGGACTTCGCCTCTTGCTTTTCTTTGTCCTTTTCGACCGTGCTAACCTCTGATTAGCCTTCCACGCCCCATATTGACTCCAAAACACTCTTTAGCTTCCTCATAGCTCGGAGTGGCTCCTGCAAAACATAAATCTCTTAATTAGAGCATTTTGTTATCTTTTAACATTCAAACATTGATAAAGTGCGGCTAAATTAGAGTGTAAATAGTATCTAAATTGCATAATTATAGCCTACTTTCATAAATCTTACGAAAAATACTTGATCACGAAACTTGTAGGGAATTCTTCAAAGCTTGAGGCGTGTCAAAGACACTGTCCTTAAGAATATTTCACCCGATTTGGGTGTGTCCCCCAGGATTCAACAAGCCCTTCTAGTATAAAACTAGGAGCATAAACTAACAAAGATTTATTCAGCTTGGTTGAAAATCCAGCAGAAGGAAGGAGAGTATTTTCTGTATACTTGGTATCTCCCACACCAGAAAGAATATATGTATATAAAGAATGTGTGTATATATAGGATGAGTGGAATCAAGTGGTTATAATGGGTGAGTAATGGTCCAACGGTTACAAATATAAAATAATGGCCCATTATTGCATGAAACAATAAAGACACTAAATGTTAATAAAATGAATCTAGACACTTTCAGAAAATATGATTCTCGACACTTCCTTTTGAGATACCATATTCACTATTTTTCTAATAGTCCCCCACATATCTCAAAAGGAATAGAAGGATAGAATATTTTGATGAATTTTTCTACATATGAGTACAATGCATCGAATCTGGTATCTCGTAGACCATGAACCAGACCTAGAAAAATAAGATTAAGCTTGCTGAATAATATGAAGTAACTTCTATGAACCAAAAATTCTTTTGTAAGCCTAGAGTCTTATCTATCACATTATACTCGCACAATCTTTGTCGTTACCGCGGTTTTGCGCTAAAAGTCCATGCGCGCGCCTGGTTTTCATGAGTGCTCTAGAAATTTTGCCACAAATTTCGTAGAAGCGGCCCCACTCCATACTAATATAGGTCCATCCATCAAGCGTATTCTGCGGTGCAATACACCACCTACAAAAGGCTATGGATTATTGGACTGAGAGTTTAATAACTCAGCCTCACATTTCTTGCAGTCTTGCACTATAAACACACACCATAGGAAGAGACATAACTTAATAGTGCACATTTGATCGACTAATGACTTGTTATTACTCGTATGAACCTTCTTCATGGAATCTCCAATAACATAGGTTGGGTTACCATCATTGTTGATATATCTCTAATTGGCAAAAGTCTCAACCCCTCGATGTTTCACTTATAAGTTAAAGGATCGGCCAAATCCTCTTTTGACTACACATTATATGTATGAAATTTTTTTTATCTCTAAGCAAATGCTTTATCACATTATATCTTAAGAAAATATGTCTACTCTTCTCATTGAAAGAAGTAAAATTTTCTAAACATAGAAGCAATTTTAACTTCTACAGAAATAGCTTACATAAGAATTGGGTCATAATTCAACAATTTGTTCACCCAAATATTTAAGAAACCCAAAGTAAAATGCAGTAGCCCCCACATTTTCAAAACTTTTAAGGTAAAGGGGTAATATTTTTCAAAACTTATAAGAAATATTACCAACTTCTCATATATAATACATTTCATCTTATAAATAACAGCATATAGTTCCACTCAAACGATTATGTATAACTACCGACATTATGTCATCATAAACACTTATTTTAAGTAAGTACAAGTATTAACATTTTTGATATTTCTTAAAATAGTAAGAAACATTAACAAATCATTATTACAATACTCACTGCCCATAACAAAATTATTTTATTGATGCAACCTCATCATTCTCAAAAAAAATTTTTACTCCAACTTTTTTTAACAATTTTACAGGAACCAAATTTGCCCGAATATTAGAGTTATGGATCACCCAACTAATGACAATATCTTTCAGAAGCGAGTTTAAAAAGAAATTTTCCATTCTAAGAACTTGAGTAGTTCTTGAATCACCAAAATAAATAAACCATTCTTCTTGTTCTTCAACTTGGGTGTATGACACAAAATTAACTTTATTAGCACGAATCTGCTTAGTAGCACAAGAGTCTAACATCCAATCTGTTGCATTAGCCATAGAATTCGCTTGAGAAATGACCACAACAATTATATCATCCGTTTAGTCAAAATTAACTTTATTAGCACAAATCTGCTTAGTAGCACAAGAGTCTAACGTCCAATCTATTGCATTAGCCATAAGATTCACTTGAGAAATGACCACAACAATTATTATTTCCAATAAAGTTTGTTCTCAAATAATTAACTCATAGTTATATGAAGAAAAATCAGTCATTATTCAACATTCACCCAAATGACCAAGAGATAAGCAAAGTCTATTTTTAGATCATAAAGTACTTCCACCAAAATGCAATATACTTTGACTCTCTAATATATATATATTGTCGCCACAAGAATCACAAATTCCATAAGACTCATATTGACATTTAAAAATTATTTTAGCGATGCAAGGGCGGAAAAATCAATCGACAATAATATACATATATGAGTTCTTTTAGATATATGTATAATAACCATTTTGATAAAGTCAAATTTAGAATCACTCAAAAGTTCACTTATGATCTCTAGCAACATAAGTAAACTGTAAAATATTGATGCATTTAAAAATTAAATTTTAACACTGCTAAAAACAAATAACATATTGCCTCTTTAAAAAATTTAAGAGAGGAAATTCAAAACATTGAAGATAAAGAGAACTACAAAAGCATCATTCATAAGACTAAAGAATTAACATACATTTTCTTTCACAATACAAAATGCACATAAATAATAACATGTTACAAATCGATATTAGTAAATAACGCACAGCCCGAAACACTAACCAAATTAGAATTAAATTATATGTATATTCTTAACGTCAAAGTTTATCTGCCTATTATATTCTCACGAGAATAAGCATAAAAGAATAAGAGGTATCAGTTCAATTACGCGTACCTGACACTTAGATATAATGTTGCGCAAAAATCTTTCAAGCGAAAGATATTACCGTTTGTCTTTAAAGTCCATCAGAATTTCATAGGTAGTATTCTCCATAAGAACAAAGTGAGATGTCCTTAAGATTGTTGTAAATCTTACGGAAAATACTTGATCACGAAACTTGTAGGGAATTCTTCAAAGCTTGAGGCGTGTCAAAGACACTGTCCTTAAGGATATTTCACCCGATTTGGGTGTATCCCCCAGGATTCAACAAGCCCTTCTAGTATAAAACTAGGAGCATAAACTAGCAAAGATTTATTCAGCTTGGTAGAAAATCCAGCAGAAGGAAGGAGAGTATTTTCTGTATACTTTGTATCTACCACACCAGAAAGAATATATGTATATAAAGAATGTGTGTATATATAGGTGAGTGGAATCAAGTGGTTATAATGGGTAAGTAATGGTCTAACGGTTATAAATATAGAATAATTTGTAGACACTTTCAGAAAATATGGGTTTGGACTCTTCCTTTTGAGATACCATATTCACTATTTTTCTAACATAATGTAGGCAGTATACTCTGACTCAAGCATAGTGACTAATTCTACGGTTCGAAAGACAACTTCACCATTGATCCAAAACACTCATTCAAAATAAGAAATCATCAGTTACCTTTTTTTTTTTTCCAGATTTACTTATGTTGTGTTAATTAAATAAGGCGCTTAAAGAAAGATAAAAGGTAGTAATTGATCAACGACTACTTTCATGATTAAGGCTATTAAAGGAGTATGAAAAAGTACATAAAAAAGACATATATGGACCGGAGTTAGTATAACCTTCCATTTATTTTTGTTGTTTAGCTATAGGAACACTGAATAGTAGAGCATTTCCTGTTAACCAATTGGTTCTTTTAACCCTCTAAAATGTATGCAAGTCCTTCGGTTTTCTCAAATCATCTCCAGACTGCAAATTTTAAACTTATTCTTAATGCAAATTAAAAGATCCTCCACCAAAAGGGAAAGGACTAGAATTTCATTAACGGCATCTGGAAATCATTTTTTTAGGAAAGATGGAGAAAGTAATGTTATTTGAAGACTGG
>NW_017670538.1:408852-419978 GCF_001879085.1 Nicotiana attenuata
TATATATTTGTTTCTAAATTGTCTTTAGATAATTTTCCTCTATTTAAAGATGATGAACATTTTATGCTAGTTATACTTGAATTCTTAAAAAAACTTCTGTCGCTCCATCCCTATAGGGATAGGAAACCCGTCGATGTCTTAGCTGTGCTACCGGAGGTTCTGAGATCAGCAAGCATAAAGAGCATATCCCAGAAAACCAAGAAATATTAGCCAACGGTCAAGAAAATGAAATGGTAATGGTCATTAGTCAATATGAAAATATGATAAAGTGCAAAAACATAAAAATACAAGTAATTAATGTGTGTCTTGATTACTCGCTAGATCAAACGGAATCCCTTCTAAAAAAGCCATCCAAATCCAATAGCAAACAAGTCTTACGTTAAAGCATTAATAAGAAATGGCAGGCGCACTAAACTCCCATCGTGCATAGTTCTTGAAAAAGACCGAAGCATGTCGCATTTATTGTATGCATGTTTACTTTGCATTTCTGCAAGAGGTTATTTTCATAGCATGACCAACAACCCGCAACAAGACAAAAAGTTAACAAAGACAGTCTGGTGCACTAAACTCCCATTGTGCACAGTTCTTGGAAAGGACCATACCATGTCGGATTTATTGTATACAGGTTTACTTTATACTTTTGCAAGAGATTGTTTTCACGGCTCGAGCGAAAAAGTTAACAGAGCCGCCCCCACAACCCATTTTGAAACAAATCCCACTCTGCATTCCTCACCATACCATACTGTTAGTAAACACATCTTGTTCATTGATAAATTATAGAAACATGTTACAAACCTTTACAATTACAGATTGTCTACAGCAGTGCAAAACTAAAGTCGTACTAATTAGCTCCTTTTTTTCTCCTTTCTCATTAAGAGCTAGACTAGATAAGCTTCTATAAAGTAAACTTCTTTGACTTTCTAAATAACTTGAGGAAATTCCAGCATATTTTAGCAATTGCCTGATTGTTATTAAAAATCTAAGTTTATATGGTCTCATTCATTTACTTATCCTAAGAGTGGTAACTTTTTAAAAACAGGATAATACTTATCAACTTCACATTTAGCAAATACTGAATTCTCCAATTTGCTGCGATTTTGCTATAGATGCCTCGATTTCTGCTCTCAATTGTGGATTTTAAAAAAGGACTAAATCTCCAGAATTCGGGTAATTTATGGTCACTAGAAATAACAATTTGTATGTAACTTAATTACATATAAGTTCAAGTCTTGTAGTTATCCATAAATTAAAATAATATTCTTAAACTTTAATTTATCACCACATAATACTCATATAACTTTAAATTCGATAATTATAAAAGTCAAAATCAAATTTAAGTTTTTTACTATGACGCGAACGACATTTTACATCAAATTTTCTGAAAAAGAAAAATATACAATATAGGACTAATGAATATATAAAGATTGTGGAATCACAGCCATGAGTCGAATTAATCTAATTTTATCCTTAATCTAACAGTTAGTCGAATTCTTAATTAAATATTTCGAATTTGAGTGATAATTTAATTCTAAAGTAAAATCGGATTAATTAATCCTAAAGTGGATATTTAATACCCGATAAAAAAGAATATATAAATTTTCGTTCACACAAGTCCCACGGGAAAACGAAAACCGTCACCTGCTCATTCTCACCTTTTCCTTCGTCTCTAAGACAAGCTTTCTACTTCAACATAACCCCCCCCCCCCCCCCAAACACAGGAAAAGCTCCCCCCACCCCTCACTCAGCCAGAACCTCCATTAAATTCACCGGCGATGCATGAAATTGACATACACGATCTCTCCGACGACGCCGATTACGCTGCTTCTATTCAGCAAGTAAGCAATTCACAATTCGCAAATCATTTTTATCTCATCGCTGTGTTCGAATCGTATAATTAGTACTTTACAATGATTTATTTACGTTTGTGTGCATTAATTGATTTTATGTTGAGCATTTTATTTGATCAATTGCATATTTTGTGATTAGTTTTAGGTGTATTTTGTTTAACTGCTGATTGTTTTGTGATGTTTATCTCATCGTTATATTCAAATTGTTAGGTTAGTACTTTACTATGTTTATTTACGTATTTGTGCATTAACTGATTTTATACTGAGCACCTTTTTTTATTACTTGCCGATTTTTTGTGTGTGATTATTTTGAGGTTAAATTAAACTTGATTATTGAGGACTTATGATGAACTGTGTTTAACTGCTGATAATTACTGTACATTCGGATAAGTTAAATTTGTGCGTATGCTGTGTAATTTGCGTAGTTTTATTACTCTATGATAATTAAGCAGGCTGTCCATACAATTACTACCTTAGTCATTTTTTATAACCAATAAATCTCTGCGGGCACACGAGTTACACCAAAGTTGTTGGATATTGTCCGCGGCAAGATTCAAATTCGTGACGAGCACCTAACCCACACATTATGCGCTATGTTCTTACCATTAGACCAAAGCGCTGGGGACATTACGATACCTTAGTAATTGCAGTTTGATTATTTGTTAGCACCCAATTTAGCAAGCTGTCCATAGCATTACTATACCTACCTTAATCATTGCGGTTTGGTATTTGACAGCACCGGTTTAGCTTCCAGGTGTTGAGAAGCCCTTAGCCAAAAGAGCATACGAGTTCTATTCGTAAGTGGCCATTTGGATCATTTGGAACAACTGTCAATTTAATAGACTGCGGAAAGGCCCTAATGACTATCGGTGGAATCTATATACTGTGCTAGTTGTACCTACCATCTGTTTTCAGATCAATATCAACAATGCAGTCGTAAAATTAATATGAATTATGGAGCTCTGACGGAGTAAATGTTGAATTGAACCTTACTAGTTTCTGCTGGTGGTTATACTTATTTTTGTACTTGGTGATTTATTTTCCATTTGCTTTTTCAATTGAGAAATGAAAGAGAACAAACAAGATTCTCCCAGCTCATTCTGATTTCTGAAGGATCTCATAATTTAATTATGCACGGCCGTTTTACGTCTCTAGCATGACCACTTGATGGCGCGTGGAGGGGAAGCGGGTTTTTGTTTGATGTATTCTAATTAGTAATTTAAAATGATTTAAAAAAATATTAATATGAAATGACAAATTGAATTTGGTTTCTGTTGTCTGTGGATGAGCTTTCAGGGTTCAGCAAGCATGAATAGGAGTGATAGCAGTAAGCAGAGTTCATCAGGTGAACAAGAAGGTGCTGAAATAGTATATTTGAAAGATAATGTGGCAATTCATCCGACTCAGTACGCTTCAGAGAGGATTAGTGGTAGACTAAAGCTGATCAAGCAAGGAGGTTCTCTGTTTATGGTATACATCTACTTTGTGCTTGCAATGTGAATTAAATCTCAAATCTTTGATTACAGACTATGAGGATCATTATTCCTTCTCTTTTAAGCACGATACGAAGCTTTCTATTGCCAAGGTTTCAAGCTTTTTGAAGTTTCTGGAATAAATATGGTCTAGAGAGTGAGAGAAAATATTCTCAAGCTCGTTCTTTTGTACCATTGGCCTTTCAAATGTACACATTAACTTGTAACCCGGATTAAAGTGAAACTATAACCTTTTTTAGTTTATACTTTCAAACTATCAAAAGCTGTGACAAAAATACCCCATGTTCCTTTCTTTTTTCCTTTTTGTTTCCTTTTCATTTCCGTTCATTGTTCTTGTTCCTTTTTTTTTCTTTTTCCAATGGATGAAAACAGAGGTGCAAGGGGAGAGTGCTGACTTTTCTCTTTTGCTTTTATTTTGTCTTTTAATTATTTTTCTCCTGTCTGGTTAGATTTCTGAGTGGGAAATGTTTTTATGGTCCAACATGTGGTGTTAGTGAAGGGAAGTAGGTTTACAACTGGTTCAACTCTCATTTAGGCGAACTTACTTTTTGATAGTTTTGAGGGAGAAACAAAGTTTCACTTTTGGTGCATAACGGTAGGAGGTTATATGAATGTCGTCAAGTCATTGTTTATGTGCCACAAAATGAAAAATGAGGGAGATGATCCATATTCAATCCTAAGTAACATGGAGATGGATGTGAAACATAGTTCTTAAATGGTCAAATTTTCATTGCTATGAAATCATGTTTCCTTGTGCTTTGCTTCTTATATAGGGATGTAAAGAGCTGGATTCTTAAATTCTTGATGTAACTAAAGCAAAGCGTTGCTGTCACATAAAACAAGGAGGAAGGGAGAGGGGTTGTCTCTAACATTTGTAGCACATAATTAAATTTTTGGCTCTACCCTCTGATTGTGCAATTGAATTGTTTTTGCTGTGACAGACTTGGATTCCTTATAAAGGGCAAAGCTCGAGTGCAAGGTTGTCTGAAAAAGGTGGGGGTCAATTATCTGTACTGTGACTCAGAGGAAAGAACAGCTGTCTGCAGCTAATTTTCCATGGGCTGTTGTGTAATGGTTGTTCTTTATATATCTTGGTGCAGATAAGAGTCTTTATACTATACGAGCAGTTCCATTCTCAGATGTTAGGTCGATTCGCAGACACACTCCCACCCTGGGGTGGCAATATGTTATTGTAGTTTTATCATCAGGTATTTAGCTGTGCTGTATTTTATTAGTGCATCTTTTTCATAGTAGCAAATTTGAAGTGCTGTTTTGATAGATTAGTTCAAGTTGTTACCCTTGTTCACTTGTGGACATGTATGGCCTTTCAAGTTAAAATGTTGATGTGCAATTACTCCTTGCCGAGTCCAAAGTTGCTAAATCTAGTACTATATGTTTCCTTGACTGATTTTTTTTTTGTATATCTTGAGAATCTAGCGATTAGGAAGTCGGATGTGTATGTTGAAGTTGTACGTATGCTCTCTCCCTGCATGATTAAGCCTCTTTAAATCTTATAATTTTGTTCATTAGATCTAGGGTTTCTCCAGCATGTTCTTGTAAATTTCACTATTTTGATATCATGGCAATGTTATAATTCACGGAGCATGAACTAGATGGTAGCCTAAGACAAATCTATGGTAAATCAAATTGGTCCTCATTATGTGGATAACTTTGGTTTTAGCTGCAAACTAGAAACTCAGTATGCGACGCGAACCTAAAACTAATCTGCCCTGAGTGAGGATATTTTTGTTTTTATATTTTTAGGTTAAAGTTTATTTTTGTTATATTTAGAGGTTGCTGGTTTTTGACATATGTAAGTATACATTATGATGGGTTAATTAGTTACTGTGGAATGAAGCTTGTAATGTTTCTGCTGTCCCATAATTGAAAACTGAAAAGGTGAACTCAAGGGAATTTCCCTTACCAAGTTAAGTGAGTAGCAACATGAAACCCCACTGTTAGCCCCACTAACTTGACAAGCTATAGACTGCTGGATTAGCTGTCCAAAACATATCTGAATAGAGTGGCTGTAACAGGAAATGGGAGTGGAATTGAGCAGACAGAAGAAAAAAGACAAACCAAAAAATAGTTTTTTTTTTGTTGGAGGGCTAAAGTTTTAAGTTTTCTCTGTTCTTGTTTAAATAAATTTTGGTGTCAATTGGAAATGTTTCCTACAGGAAATGGGAGTGGAATTAAGCAGGCAGAAGAAAAAAAGACAAACCAAGAAATAGCTATTTTTTTTTGTTGCAGAGCTAAAGTTTTAAGTTTTCTCTATTCTTGTTTAAATAAATTTTGGTGTCAATTGGAAATGTTTCCTTTCTCGTAATTTTTCCGCTCTTTTTGTATGTAAAATAAGCATGTAGAAGGAAAGTTAGATAGTTATTATGTATAGTGTCCCACATCGGGAAATAGATATCTAATTCTATGTAAACAATGTATATAAATAGGTCTATTGTAAGACACTTTAGTTAATATAATATTAATATAATTTCCCGTGTCATTATTTCTCACAGTAACTTTCACTGTCTTATTTGTCATTTTTGGCTTCTGCAAACTCAATCTTAGGTTGGGAAGAATAGTGAGGACGATGAATTGATTGAACTTGATAGTGAAAGGCTACTCATTTATTTGTCTGTTTTTGAAACAGCTCGCAAGATCTTGCAACAACAACAACTTGCCTAGTATATTCTCATAAGTGGAGTCTAGGAGGGTAGTGTATACGCAGACCTTACCCCTGCCTTGTGCGGGTAGAGTGGTTGTTTCTCGAAGACGCTCGACTCAAATAACCACAGTAAACAGCAATAAAGAAATGCAATATATAAATAGAAAAAATATAAAAATATGAAGGAAAAATAAAATTTAGGAAGAAACATGAGCAATATCTATAGTTAAACAAAATGAACCAGAAGCAATAACAGATAATAATTTGCAAAGAATAGACCACAACTAGCGTAATGCTAAAGTAATCGAAAATAAAGGGAAGTATGCTATGCTACCTACTAACCTTCTATCCTAATTTTCGACCTCCACAGCTTCCTATCAAGGTCATGTCTACAGTAAGCTGCAGAAGCGCCATATCATGCCTAATCACCTTTCCCCAATACTTATTAGACCTCCCTATGCCACTCCCTAGAATCCCCCTGTGCAATCTCTCACACCTCTTTACTGGTGCCTTTGGGCATCTCCTTCTCACATGCCCGTACCATCTCAGTCTCACTTCTCGCAGCTTATCCTCAACGGGGGCCACCCCACCTTATCCTGAATAACCTCATTCCTGATCTTGTCTCTCCTAGTATGCCACACATCCATCTCAACATCCTCATTTCTGCTACCTTCAACTTCTGGCATGGGAGTTCTTAACTGGCCAATATTCCGCCCCATACAACATAGATGGTCTAACCACCAATATGTAGAACTTACCTTTTGAAGTCTTAGTGACACCTTCTTATCACACAAGGCACTGGAGGCAAGGTATTTTGACATTATGGACCAGTTTTGGGTAATTTTCTGTATATGTTTGTTCGCTTGTAAAAGTAGCTCCGTTTTTTCTCTATTGTGGCACCAACTGTGTCAACCTATGTACAAAAAAAGTGGAGCAGGCAACAAATTCTTTTTAGTGGTTGGCTATGTATGAAATATCAATTTGAGTTAAGTTATTTCTTTTTAGCCATTCTCTGTTGTTTTTGAATGGATTTTACTTTCTTTAGCAACTCTCTCTAATCAGCATTATTTTGGAATAGATATGATTGAAGAAGATAATTCTTCTTAGAATTGTATAATGCATATATATATATATATATATATATATATATATATATATATATATATATATATATATATATATATATATATATATATATATATATATGGATAAATTCTTGTATGCTATCTACCTTATGATATTTCCGCTCAGCTTTTTAGCGGATTCTTTATAATTCTGTTATCATCATATTATCAGTTTATTGACTGCAACTATTGCATCTTGAGCTTACTTCCTACATACATCACTTGCAGGACTGGCATTTCCTCCACTTTATTTCTACAATGGTGGTGTCCGGGAATTTCTTGCAACAATTAAGCAACATGCATATCTTGTGAGGTGGACTTATTTGTTCTTTAGTGCATTGGCTTTGTCATTATCATGAATAAGCAATAACACTAGTAAACCAATTTCATCTCAGCATTCTTTTTGGGGCCAGAGTTCATAAAAATGAGAGTAGAAACTAAAACTAGATAGTTCACAAATGAATTGATGCTTGACGATAAATGACAGTAAATAAATTAATTGCGATGTCGTATGAAGATCAAATAGCTTACTGTTTTGTTTTTGGTGGATGAGAGAGATTTCGGCAAAAAAAAAAAAAAAGGTCTAAGGATGTCATAGATGGAAGGGTAAAGCCATTTGCAAATACTATAATGTGGTGTCACCTCTAGTTGATATTCAATGGTAATCCAGCTGTATTACAGGCATACCTACTATGAATTCTTTTCAGGTTTTTAAAGTAGCTCAATTGAAGGTATACCAGCGACCAATTGTTTCCAGGTTTTAAAGTATATTTGCTGATGCTAGCCTGTCAAAAAAGTATATTTTCTCATAGTCTCATACTGCTAGAAATTGGGATCTCGATTTGTTTTTGTTACAATTTTTCTTGTTGCAGCGAACTAGTAGTGGGAGAGATAACGTTTTTGTTAGATAAAGGCGTTCCCTTTCTTACTGATGAGTTGTATGTTTCCAGGTCAGCTGAAGATGCTAATGTATTTCTCGTCAACGACTTTCAAGATCCTCTCCAGGTGTGACCAGTGTTGATTAATCAATTGGTTAACCAATTTAAGAGCTTGTGTGAAGAGCTTCATCATGATTCATGAATACTCACTTCTGCTCATACTTTGATTTGCTTCTTACAGAGAACTCTCTCCTCCTTGGAGCTTCCTAGGGCTGTTTCTGTAGCTAACAGTCCATCTTCAGCTACTGCACCTACTGATGGGGAAACTTTTGATAGAAATTCTGCATATCTTCAAGAAAATGCCAGGCAATGGCAAAAACATAATGATCCTGCTCGAGATTTGTCAATTCAAGTGCTAGAGAAATTTTCTCTTGTGACCAGATTTGCTCGTGAAACAACATCTCAACTTTTTCGTGAAGCTCAGGGAGATGGTTTCATTCCTAATGACAGGAGGAAGCAAGACCAAAAAACAAATGATTATCCTCGCATTGCCGACTCTAATGATGTTAAGTTGCCTGAAGATGTTCAAGTGCCTGCAGATCCCTTGGAGGTGAAAAACTTGCATATTTTAATCTTTGTTTCTGCATTTATATTTATATGGTTAGTCATGTGTTCACTTACATTATTCCCGGGTATGCCAGTAGCTTTCTTCATTTCTTATAGAAAACCTTAGAACTCCTACTAGGGATAATTGTGGGACTTAGAGAACCTTATTTTGATAAAGTAGGACTCAGAGAAACTTAGAACTCCTACTATGCACATTATTACAAACTTTTGAGTATTGGAGTGAAACAGGGCCATCTGGAGCATAATGGGCAAAGAGGATTCATATGGCTGTCGAATAATCAGTTTGGGTTGAGGCTTAGTGCTGTCATAGCGTTGTTGTATTCAGTGATTTTCTTAGAAAAGGTTATCTTTTCCTCAAAATGGTAAAAGCGGGTTCCACGCAAGAACTAATTACTGGAAATCAGTTTGCCTAATATTATGAGTCGGTATGCCTTTTAAATGTCCTATCAGTTAAGTCATTGAGTATTCTCAGTATCTGTGACAACTCTTAGCGTACATTATAGAGTATGGGAAAGATGAAGCATTTGATAAAGAGATAATTCTACTTCACTCCTTATTTATCAGAAAAAGAGTTCAAATTGTCCTTTGACTTTCATGTTTACCTTGAGTGATATAACGTCCTTCAAAATTAAGAGTAGCTTTTTCCTAAACCAACCATAGTGACAAATCGTTTCTTTTCCTTGATGTTCTAGAATGTGTGTTAGCCTCGAGGTCAGATTGAGAAGGATGAAGTATTTGACATATTTTCTTTTTACTGATGAAAAATGTATAGGAAATGCTTTCCCTTCAGTGGCGTGCCCTTGCCAATAGTTGGACTTGTAGTGATATCTAAGAAGTACATTTTTTATCAGTGAAAGATTATTTTATTAAATAGCAAACACTAACTAGGTGCTGTAGTTTTACAGACGAAAGTACTTTTATTCTTTTTTAATTCTGATGAATTCTAATGAAAGCTAGCTTATTAGCAGCATCCTCTATATGGTTTACTTTCACAACACCTAAAATTTCCTTCTCTTCACAAGGTCAAACCAAATAATCTAGGAACTTTTATGCTTGAGAATAGTATTTTAAAGTATAATTTATTGTCTAAGCTTCTTATAAATAATAATAATAATACTGCTTTATCAAAAAAATAATAACAATATATTATTATTATTATTATTATATATTATTATTATTATTGTTATTGTTATTATTTAAAGCCTCTTGCAGTAATGCAGTCTAAGACTGCGTATAATAGACCCGTGTGGTACAGCCCTTCCCCGGGCCCCGTGCATAGCAGGAGCTTAGTGCACCAGGCTGCCCTTTGTCGTTGTTGTTTTTTTGTTGTTGTTTTTGTTGTTGTTATTATTATTATTATTATTATTATTATTATTATTATTTAATTGCCTAAGCTACCAACAGTTTTTTTTGAGAATGGTAACATTTGTATAAATAAAACTGCACTAAGGCAGTGCATAACCATATGTGCAGGGAATAGTAGATCAATCTTGATCTAACTAATTACAAAAAGCCTAAGCTACCAACAGTATGAATCATACTAGCAAGGATGGGGATTCAGGGTAGCTCACATGGTGAGATGCCCAAACCTTCACCATGTAGTGAGGGTTTGATTCTCCATAGAGTATTCCCTCCCCTATTTCCCCCTTCCCCTCCCCCTATGGGAAAAATAGGGTAGCTTGAATTATTTCGGGGACTTCTAATCTCCTTATTTTTCTATTTCTATAAGTTATAATTCCATTAGTCCTCTTTTTGCGTTTGATCTATGGCAGTTTTCCTTCCGCAGTTTGACAAATTGTCACTAGTATGGGGAAAACCACGGCAGCCTCCACTGGGAACAGAAGAGGTAGAAGACTATCTTTTTGCACTTGTAAAATGCTAGTACAATGGCTATTAGGCCCAAGCAAATGTTTCGACATTTAAATCATGTCTATCTCATTTTATTCGATTTGTCATAATAACTTGTGCATGTGCCATGAAGCAACTAAATTCATTGAGTTGTAAGCTGACTGTTGCACAAAGTGTTAACTGTCATAGATTCTCAATTTTTTTCATCAGAGCATGCAGATGTCCAGATCTGTGGTAGATCCCAGCTTCTCACCAATTTTCCACTTGCACATCTTTTTTAGTTTTAACCATTGTATTAGAAGAAATTCCTACTTGGTCTAGAAGTAGCATTTGTAAACCACCTCTCTTTGTCTTTTTTCTATTTATCATGCAGAAACTTTCTTTGCTTAAACAAGAAATTCTCTCTGTTATAAATCAATTATATCTTCTGGATTCCCATGAATTCTCCATTGAAGGCGTGATATTGCTAAACTGATGATTTCTTTGGTGCTTCTTCCAGGGAATGTTTTTCAAAGATAGAATGTTACAACGCTAAATATCAGGCCATTTTAGCTGAACAATATTGGGGCATCATGTCCCTATTAAAAAAAGGGGGGGGGGGGTAATGTGTCTCTTAAGAATCAAGTTTGTGACTCGCTTGGTAATCC
>NW_017670538.1:419998-435623 GCF_001879085.1 Nicotiana attenuata
GTTACTAACGACTAAATAATTACAGGACCACGTTTTAGTCTGAACAATATTAGGGTCGAGTCATGTCCTACTTAAAAAGTAAGGGGAGGGGGGGGGGATTGTGTCTCTTAAGAAATCAATTTAGTGACTCGCTTTGGAATCCAACTTTTGAACTCTTATGACATTTGATGTCATTGGTAAAGACTAAGCATATTAGAAGTTGAACTAGTTTTGAGATAGACGATCTCTTGCAATGCTGCATCTATAAATAAATTCTTGGAGGTAGTTCTATCCATGTCTAAAGCTATTCTTCTCAAATATTTTGAATTAGTAATTTTGAGATCTGTGTGTTTTAGTTTTGACTTGTGACCTTTTGAAATGCAAGACGTAAAACATATTGGTTCTTGTGATTTTTCTGTTGAGATTGTTTAGTTCTTTCAACTTTCGATACTGTTATGTGTATATATGTTGTTGTATGTGTATTATTTGCACCACAAATCTTTCCCGGGAAAAACAGCTTGGGCAAATGTTAATGCATCTTTAAGCTCAAAAAAAATCTTTTAATGTCTAATAAATTGTCATTCAGTGAGAGTATTTATTATAATAGAGCAATTGTCTTTATCACAATTAGAGAGTCAAGTCTATATGACCCATTTCGTCGTAGGAGTTCTTTACAGAAAATTAAGCTCAACTGTAGGAGTTCTTTTACTGAAAATTAAGCTCATCTGTATTTTGTCCTTTTACTTTTGGTGTAAAGAATTTTGCGTAGTTGAAACTGAGACTTTATTAGAGTCCTTGTAAGAAGAATCTTGGACAGATGTAAATAGGTCTCTTCCTTCTTTTTTTTTTTTGGTAATTGTGATTTCCAACACAAGCTTTGTGTTGATGAATATACTGTTACCTTTATCAGAAAAAGGTCTATATGATCCATTTCCACAATTTGCGTTCAGTAGGGCAGATATATGTCCAATACAATTCTATCTTAATGTGTGTTATTTCCTTTGCATGATTATCTGAGAATGCTAATCCATTGGCAAGGCTTACCTTCGGCTTTTGTCAAATACTGCACATTGGTGTGTCTTCGACGACATCTATATTTGTAAATTTGCATGGATTATGACATATTGTGGGTTTTCGCTATGTTGGCCTATTGTTTTTATTGCATTTACAACTAAGTTCCTCATGTTTTACTCCTCATGCAGTGGTCCTCTTTCCTGGATTGTGAAGGTAGAGTCACAGACTCGGAAGCAGTAAGAAAGAGGATATTTTACGGAGGAGTCGAACAAGGTCTACGTAAAGAGGTCTGTCCTTGTACAGGTCAACCCCACTCTTCGTCCGTCTCTATGAGCATGAATATACTTATATGTCCTTATGGCAGGTGTGGCGATTTCTGTTGGGATATCATTCATATGATTCAACTTATGCGGAGAGGGAATACCTTGTGTCTGTCAGAAAGTCGGAATACGAAACGATAAAAAACCAGTGGAAGGTTTGTCATATTCTCACTGTGGGGGAGGGGTTTCAAAAGTAAAATGGTCCTGATTCCTTATTTAGTCAATCTTTATTGATGTCCTCCTTCAATTAGTAAAATGCTGTTTCTTAGAACGTATGAGTGTGCGATAGTTTAAATTTTAGATCACATTAGGTGCAATAAGATCCTTTTCTTCTTACATTTGTTTTGTTGCTCTTGTAAGTTTAAGGTCTCCGACACTTGCCTTTTTGATATTTGAGGGTTCGCCTTTCATTTTGCAAAATACAGATTGCTTATTAAGACTGATTTCCATGTTGATGCTGCCATAACCTGGTTTACTAATGGATATAGTGATTGATCATAGTTAATTAAGAATGAACACAATTATAAGTGTTGCTGGAGATTAAAATACTTTCTGACGCTTTTCTTATGGGAGACTCCAAACAGATCATCCAGGATCTTGGAAAAAGTTGATTCCCCGGAACTTTGTTCCGGGAGTTCATTCAATAATGTGAAATCCTAGTTTCATGTGAAGGATCAGATGAATTAAATCATTTATCTTTTAGATATGATTTTTCATGTGGGAAGTATATCCCTATGTTTTCCTATTGTCCAGGAGGAGCCAAGACAAGAAAGTCTCTTTCAGATATCTTTTGCTAAAAAATTAGTTTCCAATCTTATCTGCGCTGACCTTCTCTCTGCAGAGCATCTCTAAGGAGCAGGCTAGAAGATTTACAAAATTTCGAGAGAGGAAAGGCCTTATTGAAAAAGATGTGGTATGTGTCAAATTTATCTATTTTCACGGGCCTGTAAATGTTTTTTGTTTGAGAACCTAGATGCTCTTTTCATCCTTGCAATTCACAATCAGTGATACTACTAAAACTACTATTATTGGTTATTATTATGTTTATTATAAGGGGAAAAACTGATATTTTATTCTTCTTTCTTCCATTGTTCTTTCTTATTTGATCTGCAAGGTGAGGACTGATCGGTCAATTTCATTCTATGATGAGGATGACAGCCCAAACATTAAATATTTGCGTGATATACTGCTGACTTACTCATTCTACAACTTTGATTTGGGTTACTGTCAGGTAACATCTTCCTATAAGCNCCTCCACTAGACTATGAAAAACCTTGATAAATAATCCTTGGGCGAGCTTGACTTTATATAGGTTAAGTGGGGTTTCCTCTAGATTTCCAATTATACCCCTGACAAACGATTTTCGAAATTTGGACTAGCGCGGTCGCGCATATGGGCGCGCATCTGACCGCGCTAGTTGGCAGATGTTCTGTTCAGGGCGCGCTAAAATTAGCGCGGGCGCGCATCTGGGCGCGCTAGCCCAGTACTTTGTTTCCTCACTTCTTTTTCTCGTCTTCAAGTGTACTCATCTCCGAAGGGTCTTTCTTGCTCCAAAATAGTTCCAATCACAACTTTAAGGCATCACGTAGGCTCCTCATCCTGCAATGTATACAATTCACAATTAGAGCCCATTTTTAATCAATTAACCATATTATGACATTGGAATTTAACTAAGCGGGAGCATAAACAATCGCCAAATTACCTATTTTTAGCCTATTATCAACACCCCACACTTAATTCATTGCTAGTCCTCGAGCAATCACCCTATACTCTCTAGAGGTTCCTTCACTCAACCATATCCCCTAACGCATTACACCCAGAACAATTTACATACATTACGCCTAGCAGTGAACAATCCTAGCCTCAAAAGTCGACTCTCAAATGCCATGCAATATTCATACTTCCTCAAAGTACTCTACATAGAAGTCAAGACTTGCCTTTCCTTCACGAATCACATGCCCTCACAATCACAGTAAGGGGAATAAAATCAATCCGCACATTTGAGTCTCATGCTCACATATATCAAAGAAAATCGCTCACCCTCACAAAGAGTCACATGCATGCAATTGGTACCATAAGCTTGCCCTTAATGTAAATCTCTACTAATGTAGGCTCACTCGATTTAAAATCAATTAGGACTTTTTCATGGTTGTAATGTGGGCTAAGGGACGGGTAGGATATATTTAGGAATAGTGGTTCACCCTCCTAAGCACTTTAACACATCACATAATCACTTTGAACGCAAATTCTTCAATCCCAACTTCAATTTCACAACTAAAATCACTCCCAACAATGTTCCCTCTTTCTTTAAGCACCACTTTAATTTATACCCCACTAGCAAGAACACGCCAACAATTTATTCACCTATATTTTTTTTTCAATTTCCGCTAGTGGTGTATTATTCTACAAAACAAGTGCACCTTTCTCCCTTTTATTGGTTCCACTCAAAAGTCACCCCACACTTAGTTCCTTCTTACTCCTTTTAGCGCTCATCTCACAATTAAAGTGCTTTAAGAGGTAAAAGGATCAAAACAATATCAATTAAGAACAAAAAGGGTATAGGCTTGTAATATGGGTACCAAATAAAAATCTATAGGCTCAAAAGAGTTGACTAGGGATAAATTTTATTTGTGGTAAGCAATGAAGCTCAAAAAGATCAAAGAAAGCCTAAAATCATTTTTCACATCGAGCATCACCTAAAATTTCGCTTCAACTCACATACCGGGCAAGTTCTAGACTCAAGTACAAAGCATGGACTACACAAAAACCTCACCACACATGGCATATGACTCATTCCAGATCAGCTCATCAAGACGCTCCACTACGAGCATTCAATTCAGTACAAACATACAAATTAAGGCACTTTAGTGAGATTCAACAAATAAGACTAAGCGTTACACTATAGGGTCTATTGTGTTCAGGTGTGTCAACGCTATGGGTTCTCTCTTGATTTTCTAGCTCGTAGCCCATTAACCTACTCTACAAATCAAAAAGAAAACAAAATAAAAAAACTACCTATACCCGGTTCAAGTTAAAACCCTTGGAAAAGAACCATGGCCCAAAGAAAAACCAAGGGGGAGTTGTTACACTATCTAAAAAAAATAAAAAATCTTTTTGGTGTTTTCTCTAGACTAACTTCCCTCGAGAAAATTATCTAAAAGATCTGTCATCAGGAAGAGTCTACATATTTTCCAAATGTTTTTTTTCTTTTCGACTTAATCCCTCAAGAATCCCGCCGAAAGGGATCCGTCATTGGGACGAGCCACTTATTTACTTTAAACTAATGATTCCTACTTAACACCAAAACTATCAAAGTCAAATAAAACAAAACAAAGACAACATTCAAATGATACAACTACATATATACAATGAAGTACCCCCACCCCACACTTAAAATGAAGACATGTCCCCATTGCTTAAAATTTGAAAGAGCAGTGAGGTGAAGGAACTTCCCTGAAGTGTCACTCCTGGTCGGAGACAGTGTCTGGGTTGATGCACGCACGACCCAGAGCTCGCAGCCAGCCCATGAATTTCTTTTCCGACTTCACTTGTCGGTCAGCTACCGCGTCTACTCGGGTGCCCAAATCAGTCATAGATGTTCGCAAACCAGCCATCTCCTGCTCCAAAGCAGTGAAACGGGACACCCGGGCAGCTCCTGAAGATGGCGCAGACCCAGATGGTCCTGCAGCTGCTACACCTTGCTCCTGAGCCTGTGGTGCGGTCTCCACGTTCTCCTCAGTATCCTCCTCATCATCAGAATCATCAGAGCTACTACTCGCTGCCGCCTCTACTACTTCCGGCTCCTTGCCCGTGGTCACCTTATCAGCACGGAACTTGCCCTCCTTTCTTACCAACCCATCCACAGCTAGATTTTTGGGTACCCGAGCATCCCTGCATAGTTGAGTCACTAAAGAGGGGAAAAAGAACCCATACCTTTTGACTTGACTTCGGACGAATATCTCGTCATGCATCACTTTGGCCACATCGAAGTCGTAACCATTCACAAAGCACCAAATCAAGGCAGCTCGGGGCCCATTTACCTCTGTACTATTGTGAGACGGAATCAAGCGGTTGTTGATGAGGTGCAACCAGCACTTCCCTTCAAAGGTGAGTACTGAGGAGTGGAATTTCTCCCCATAGTCCATCCAGACCACTTCTTTCCCGGGCACACAAATTGTCTTAAAAAATCGCGCCCATTTTTCGTCGTTCATTGGGTGGAGGCCGTACTCATAAAAGTAATCACCAGCATCCGGAGGTGGAGGCAGCTGGTAGGCTGTCCGTATTGCCTCAACAGAAGCATTCACCGCCCTTCGACGCACCGTGACTACTCCATTAACATGCTCCGATACATTGGCATAGAACTCCCGCACAACCATTGCATTGCCCTCACCGGGCTCATCGATGAAGGTTTACAACCCTCGCCGCACCAACTCATTGTACATGTGCGGGCAGTGGTGCTGGAGCCAACCGACGTGAATACCCCTCTCCGGAATTGGCTTTCTACGATCCTTTTTCGTAAAGCGGTCCTGAGCTTTGGCCGAAACAAATTTTGTAGCATCAAAGGAACGTGCAGGTGCAGCCCCTCGTGACCTAGCTGAACCAGCCTGGCTGCTCGATGAGGCCCCTGTGGCTTGTCGTTTCCTTCGTGGAGCCATGATACCTCGTTTGATGGCCCTAACACTTGCCCATTGTCACCTGCATTGGTTAGCACTTCCTAAAACACAAAATTAACAACTACTGCTATCGTTGGGTTGCCTCCCAACCAGCGCCTTATTTAACGTCGTGGCACGACGTTTACAACAATTCAATGGGTTGCCTCCCATCCAGCGCCTGATTTAACGTCGCGGCACGACGCAAAGTCTCGCTTACTCATCAGCGAGTACAACCTTGGTCTTTTCACGATTAATCATTCCTCCCCAATAATGCTTGACTCTATGACCATTCACCAAGAATTTTCTCTCACCATTTAAAGCTCGCAGCTCGATTGCACCATAAGGAGTGAATCTCACCACCTCAAAAGGACCTGACCATCTCGACTTTAGCTTCCCAGGGAACAGCCGTAGTCTAGAGTTGAATAACAATACCTGTTGGCCTGGCTCAAAGTGACGTGGATTGATATGCTTGTCATGCCATCGTTTTGTCTTTTCTTTATATAGCTTGGCATTTTCATAAGAGTGCAACCTGAACTCGTCTAACTCATTCAACTGCATAAGTCTTTTCTCACCTGCGGTTTCAAGGTCCATGTTCAGATTCTTAATGGCCCAGTATGCTTTGTGTTCAAGCTCGACGGGCAAGTGGCAGGCCTTCCCATAAACCAGCTTGTAAGGGGACGCTTGGCGTTATATATGCGGTCCTATATGCCCATAGGGCATCATCCAACTTTGCAGCCCAATCCTTCCTATTCACACTCACCGTCTTCTCTAATATTTGCTTGATTTCTCTGTGTGAAACCTCAGCTTGCCCACTTGTCTGCGGATGATATGCTGTAGCAACTCTGTGGCGAACTCCATATTTAGCAAGAAGGTTATTCAACAATCGATTGCAAAAATGAGTCCCTTCATCACTGATTAAGGCCCGTGGAGTCCCAAATCTCGAGAATATGTTCTTTTTCACAAAAGCAGCTACCACCATGACATCATTGGTTGGCAAAGCAATTGCCTCCACCCATTTTGACACGTAGTCAACGGCTAGCAAAATGTATTGTTTCCTCTGGACGGTGGAAATGGCCCCATAAAATCTATCCCCCACACATCAAAAAGCTCAACTTATAGAATATTATTTAAAGGCATCTCATGCTTCCTTGTGATTGTTCCCGTTCTCTGACATTAGTCACACTTCTTAACGAATGCATAGGCATCCTTGAATAAGGTTGGCCAAAAGAGACCGGATTGTAACACCTTTGCAGTTGTTCTATCTCCTCCATGATGGCCCCCATAAGGTGATGCGTGACAATCATACAACACGAATGCCACCTCTTTTTCAGGAATGCATCTCCTCATCAACTGATCAGCACATTGCTTGAACAAATAGGGCTCATCCCAGTAATAGAAGTTTACATCATGTAAGAACCGCTTTCTAGCTTCAGATTGGATTTCGGGAGGGAGTACTCCACTCACAAGATAATTCACATAGTCTGCATACCATGGGGGAGGGTCTTGGGTTATAGCAAAAAGTTGCTCATCAGGAAACACCTCTTTAATTTGGCCACCCTCCTCCACGTGATCGTGATTTTCCAACCTTGATAGATGGTCAGCTACTTGGTTCTCTGTCCCCTTTCGATCTCGTATTTCTACATCAAATTCCTGCAGCAACAAAACCCAGCGCATCAAACGAGCTTTGGATTCCTTTTTTGTAAACAAATACCTGACCGCTGCATGATCCGTATAGACTATGACTTTCGTTCCCACCAAGTATGCCCGGAATTTCTCAAAGTCCCACACAACGGCTAACAACTCCTTCTCAGTGGTGGTGTAATTCAGTTGTGCATCATCAAGAGTCTTACTCGCATAGTAGATGGAATAAAACATCTTGTCCTTCCTCTGGCCTAGCACTGCCCCAATAGCAAGGTCACTCGCATCACACATAAGTTCAAATGGTAGAGACCAATCAGGTGCCACAA
Source organism: Nicotiana attenuata (assembly GCF_001879085.1). Taxonomy (NCBI): domain Eukaryota; kingdom Viridiplantae; phylum Streptophyta; class Magnoliopsida; order Solanales; family Solanaceae; genus Nicotiana; species Nicotiana attenuata. The sequence continues at coordinate 427,931 of NW_017670538.1, forward strand.
TAATGGGGGCAGTCACCAACTTCTTTTTAAGTTCCTCAAATGCGTCGAGGCAAGCATCATCAAAATTGAAAGTGACATCTTTTTCAAGCAGCCTGCACAAAGGAGTATCAATTTTTGAAAAATCTTTAATAAAGCGCCGATAGAAACCCGCATGTCCCAAGAAACTCCGGACAACCTTCACTGAGATAGGTGGAGGTAATTTTGCAACCGCCTCCACCTTCGCTTTATCAACTTCAATGCCGCTCCTAGATACTCTGTGACCCAGCACGATGCCTTCTTGTACCATAAAATAGCACTTTTTCCAATTTAATACCAGATTTGTTTCTTCACAACGGGCCAGCACCTTGCTTAAATTCCTCAAGCAATCATCATAAGAAGACCCAAAAACTGAAAAATCATCCATAAACACTTCCACGAATTTTTCCACCATGTCGGTGAAAATAGCCATCATGCATCTCTGGAATGTGGCTGCTGCATTACAAAGACCAAATGGCATTCGCTTGAAGGCAAAAGTGCCATAAGGACAAGTAAAAGTAGTCTTCTCCTGATCCTCTGGGCATATGACAATCTGATTGTATCCTGAATAACCATCAAGGAAGCAGTAATATTCATGCCCGGCTAACCTGTCTAGCATTTGATCGATGAATGGGAGTGGGAAGTGATCCTTGCGAGTTGCCTTATTGAGCCTTTTGTAATCAATGCAGACTCTCCAGCCCGTAACAGTGCGAGTGGGGATTAGCTCATTCTTCTCGTTCTCAACTACCGTCATTCCTCCCTTTTTGGGCACACATTGAACCGGGCTTACCCAGTTGCTATCAGAAATAGGAAAAATGATACCTGCATCGAGCAACTTGATTACTTCCTTTTTCACCACCTCTTTCATAATGGGATTTAATCTCCTTTGCTGCTCTACACTGGGGCGGTGTCCGTCCTCTAGAAAGATTTTATGCATGCAAAACGATGGACTAATACCCTTGATGTCAGCTATAGTCCACCCAATGGCCCTTTTGTGCTCGCGGAGGACCCTGAGCAATTTTTCTTCTTGAGTGCTGGTCAAGCTGGATGAAATAATCACGGGCAGGGTCTCTGAGTTCCCCAAATAAGCATAGCGCAGATGCGCTGGAAGTGGCTTGAGTTCTAGCTTCGGAGCTTCTTCAATAGATGGCCTGGGGAGGGTCAGAGTGACAGGCCTGTCCAACTCTTCAAATTTTCTAACCCCATGTACATAACTGCATGACATATCCAGCACTTGCTCAATTTCTCCCATCCTTTCATCTTCACTATTTTCTACGTCCCCAATCAATACTCGTTCAACAGGATCTGCAGGGCTCATATAGGGTACTAACGATGTGGCATTACCTTCCACCACAGAGATCATGGATAACTCTTCATAATGGGCTGGTAACTTGAGTGCTCTATAAACATTGAAGACCTCCGCTCGGTCACCCACTCTCATCGTCATCTTTCCTTCACAAACATCAATAATAGCTCGGCCCGTGGCTAAGAATGGACGCCCCAAAATAAATGGGACTTCCTGATCAGGCTCGTAATCCAGGATGATGAAATCAGCTGGGAATATGAAAGACCCACTTGCACTAGCACATCTTCAATCACTCCCTCCAGATGAGCAAGGGAGCGGTCAGCTAACTGTAAGATAACTGTTGTTGGGCGTGGTTCACCCAACCCCAACTGTCTGAATATAGATAGCGGCATCAAATTGATGCTTGCTCCAAGGTCACATAGAGCTCGCCCAACAGCATGTTTGCCAATCCCTGACAAACGGTTTCCGAAATTTGGACTAGCGCGGTCGCGCATATGGGCGCGCATCTGACCGCGCTAGTTGGCAGATGTTCTGTTCAGGGCGCGCTAAAATTAGCGCGGGCGCGCATCTGGGCGCGCTAGCCCAGTACTTTGTTTCCTCACTTCTTTTTCTCGTCTTCAAGTGTACTCATCTCCGAAGGGTCTTTCTTGCTCCAAAATAGTTCCAATCACAACTTTAAGACATCACGTAGGCTCCTCATCCTGCAATGTATACAATTCACAATTAGAGCCCATTTTTAATCAATTAACCATATTATGACATTGGAATTTAACTAAGCGGGAGCATAAACAATCGCCAAATTACCTATTTTTAGCCTATTATCAATATACATTTCTCACAAAAAAAAAAAAAATACATTGACATAAGAAAGGCGTCAGTATTACCGAGTCATTGTCAAGTCAATACAAGACAATTTTACATTTCTCCCTCCCCATTTACATGGCATCGTTCGATTTGGCAGTTAGTTTTTTTAAAAAGAAAATTGAAACTTGTGTTTTCAAACAAACCTTACACATTTGTGTAGTAATAAATTATCTCATCAAGGATAAAATAAAAGTTTTAAGATTAAATTATATCTAAATTATAAAGGTGCCATTTTTGTTAATGAGCACGAATTGTGAAAGACGACAAGTTGAAACAGATCATGAGATTAGCTTGGAGACTTCATTCACATAAAAGATGGCAATGGCCAATATCACAAACAAGGGAGACAACAATGGGTGTTAGGGTTTTGTGTCGTCAAAGTTGCACGAAGTAGGAGGAGAAAAGAGAGTATAAACTATCCCGGGATTTCATCTTCGAGGAAACGTATGGTCTTTTTATATGATTTCGAGCAAATCACATCATGAACTATCTTTTAAAATTGAGTCGGACTCATTCTGATTCTTGATTTGCCTAATATTGGCGAACCATATTATATTATTCATGAAACAAATTGAGTTCTGAGCGTGCGGGGAATAAGAAATGGTCCATAATTGGCTTAATGCAGTTCGAGCTGACTACATTTTTTTTTCCATCTCTTAATTATAAGTAGGTCTTCAAAAATAATTATGAATGATACAATACCATGAGAACAACAATATAAATAGTGTTCCACTCAAGCTTGTCTGGTGGAATTATTATTATTATTTATTTATTTTTTTCAACTGGCAAGGCGCACTCATAGATTTTACAAGAAAATGACATCTTAATTTATTGGATAATCCAAAAAGTAAAAATTTGTCATCATCTTTGAGGTTGTAATAGTCCTCCCCCCCCCCCCCCCCCCAACCACCCCACACACACACTCTTATATCGAATCAACGTAAAAGTTAAACATAATTCATACTTTAATGGCTTCGTCCAATATTTGTTTAGAATAGTATGGCATAATTTACAAATTAATTAACTTTCATCACCAGAAATTGTGATTGATCTTTGACATTATGATATGATCATTTCTTCTATAATGGACTTTGCTGAAATTGACTATTAACATAGTAAACATCAATCAACCTGCAGTTAATTATACATTTGTACTTTAAGGGATTGTTATTTTACCTTGAACAATGGTATCTCAATCACAAATTTGATCACAAGAAACTGAGATTTTGATTTTGACATTATGATATGATCATTTCCTACGTAATTATAATTTACCATATATAACTGAGAGATTAAGACCGTAATCTTGTATTTATCTTATTTATACCAATGTAATCAAAGCTAACACCTAGTGAACATCAACGTACTAAATAAATATAAATTCATACTTTAAAGTCTAACTTTTGCCATGAATGATGATATAACAATTACAAACAACTTTAGTCAGAAGAAATTGTGATTGATCTTGACAATATGATCTGAGCATTTCTCCCACATATTTGTGTCATAATAATTGCTCATTCCATCTCATATTATGTGAGAATATTTGATTGGACATGGAGTTTAAAAATTTTAAAGAAGATTTTTAATATGTAAGACAAACATATATTAGAATACAAAAAATATCCTTTTAAATAAGTAGTGGTGAGAGTTGAAATATCCTTTTATTTTCTCTCTCCTTATAATAAGATGAATGTTATATCGCGTGAGATTTCAACAAGTCTTAGCATTAAAGGTAAAATTAGAATTATGAGATTAAATAAAAAAATATTACAAAAGAAAAGTGTCACATAAAATGAGACATAAGGAGTACTAAAAGAACGGATGAATTCTTGTTATATAGAGTTTTTTCCCCCCTAAATTTGTCACACCATTTTGTATGAAGTATGAAAAGTAATTATGAAGGATAAAAGAATAGCTTTTTGCTCCTTCTGTGCTTTACCTTTTCAATTTTGTTTCATGTAACAACATTATTTCCTTCTGCTGGCAATTTTCCATATATATATATATATATATATAATGAAATTAAGCAACTATTTTTGCACGAAAAATGGTTGCATCACGACGTGGATGAATGTATTATTTCCCACCATTTTCCTTCATCGCAAGTCCATGGCATAACTAAGATGCTGGCAATTAGAAATTGGAATTTTATTATAATCATAATAACACATGAATTTCCAGCTGAAATTCCGAAAATTCAGCTTTATTGGTACAAAAAAGTCTGAAACTATATAGAAAATCTAAGATAAAAAAAAAGAATCATATACAATAACATTTTAATACTATTATCTACTTCAACAAGTTAGCTAAAGCCATGGCCAAGAAAGTGACTGGCAATGTTGCAAGAGCCAAAGATGGTGCAGCAGCATTTGGTGGAGGCGGAGGTATAACCGGAGACTCGATCGATGGCATAGACGGCATGGCAGAAGATGGAGGTGTAGGGGCAGAGGGGATACTAGATGGTGGAATGACACTAGGGGAAGGCAGAGGCGTAACTGGAGAATCGGCCAATGGCGTCGATGGAATCGCAGCGGGAGATGGTGAGTTAATAATGGATAAAGGTGTTGGGGCAGAAGGACTCCTAGATGGTGTAGGTACAGGTGCTAGAGTTGCCACTGGTGAAGGAGCAGATATTGGGGTGGTTGTTGTTGCAGTAGTAGGGTTTGCAGGAGCAGATACTGGAGTGGTTGTTGGAGGAATAGTACGCTTGGCTCTTGGTGGAGTAGCTGGGGTGGCAGTAGAAGATATTGGGGTGGCTCTTGGTGGCTTAGTAGGGGTGGTCGGAGCAGATACTGGTGCGACTCTTGGTGGAGTAGTGGGGGTGACAGTAGCGGATACTGGGGTAGCTGTTGGTGGAATAGTAGGGTTGGCAGGAGCAGATACTGGAGTGGTTGTTGGTGGAATAGAGCGCCTGGCTCTTGGTGGAGTAGCTGGGGTGGCAGGAGCAGATATTGGGTTGGCTCTTGGTTGTTTAGTAGGGGTGGATGTTGGTGGAGTAGTGGGGTTGACAGGAGCAGATACTGGTACGACTTTTGGTAGAGTAGTAGACGTGCCTCTTGGCGAAATAGTTGGTGCGACAGGAGCTGATATTGGAGTGGTTGTTGGTGGAATAGTACGCTTGGCTCTTGGTGGAGTAGCCGGGGTGGCAGGAGCAGATATTGGGGTCGTTCTTGGTGGCTTAGTAGGGGTGGCTGGAGTAGATACTGGGGTGGATGTTGGTGGAGTAGTGGGGTTGACAGGAGGAGATACAGGTGCGGCTCTTGGTGGAGTAGTAGACATGCCTCTTGGTGGAATAGCAGGGGTGACAGGAGCGGATACCGGGGTGGCTGTTAGTGGAGTAGTAGGGTTGGCTGGAGTAGATATTGGGGTAGCTATTGGTGGAGTAGTACGCTTAGCTCTTGGTGAACTTGTGGGCCTGGCAGGAGCAGATTTCGGGGTGGCTATCAGTGGGGTAGTAGGGTTGGCTGGAGCAGATATTGGCGTGGCTCTCGGTGGAGTAATGGGATTGGTTGGAGCAAATACTAGGGTAGATGTTGGTGGAGTAGTGGATGTGGCTCTTGGTGGAGTAGTCGGCGTGGCTCGTGGTGGAGTAGCGAATGTGGCAGGAACAGATATCGGTGTAGCTATTGGTGGAGTAGTAGGTGCGGCTCTTGGTGGAATAGTGCGCGTAGGCGTGGTCGGAGCAGATATTGGGGTGGTTGTTGGTGGAGTAGTGGGTGCGGCAGGTACAAGCCGAGGAGCAAGAGAGGTGGAGGCAACAGAGACAGTTATAACCAATTTCATGCCTAGGTCACAATGCCCTGCAAATGTACAAACGTAATAGTGTGTTCCACCAGAGTTTAATACAATGTTTGTTGGTCCATTAGTTGATATGGAAATTGGACTTGCGTTGTTACATGAATCAAAATCGGCCTTGGATACTTCGGCAACATTGTGTGCTCCAGTCACAAAGTTAAAAGCTGTTTAAAAACAAGAATTACATTAATAATATAATTATTACTAAAAAAAGGAAAATATCCAAATTCACACTTTTTAGTATACGAAGCGTCTTATTTTTATCCTTCGTTGTGTTTTTGGGTTATTCATACTCTTGTTGTCAGCAAATTATCTCATGCTTAACCTTGAGCTTGATGGAGTTCCAGCATGAAATGGACGAATTCTACATGTCCAAATATTTCAGGAAACTACCCAAATTTATCTATTTGCTTTTGACTATGGAGTATTATAGCCTGGTTGGCCAAGCTTCTTTTGAGGCAAAAAGTTTTCTTTTTTTTTTGTATGTGTGTGTGTCAAAAGTACTTTTTTCTAAAATTAAGGTGTTTGGTCAAGCTTTTGAAGGGAAAAAGTGCTTTTGAGCAAAAGCAGAAACAGTTTTGGAGAAGCAGAAAAAAGTAGCTTATCTCTAAAAGTACTCTTTTGAAAAACACTTTTGAGAAAAATACACTTAGAACCAGTTTTTAAAAGCTTGGTCAAACACTAATTTCTGCCCAGAAGTGCTTTTCAAATTAATTAGCCAAACACAAACTGAAAAGTACTATTGAAAAAAATATTTCTCAAGATAAGCTAATTTTTGTAGTTTGGACAAACGGGCTATTATTAGGGTCAAGGGCAAAGTACAGACAATTTACTAACAGTAAAGTGTGAATGGATCCAAAGTATAACTAATGATAAAATTAAAATATTTCGTAAGCTGAGAATATTTCAAATCATTTTTCAACAACAAAAAAAATCGTTTTATGTGACACTATTACTATTTTGAGCATTACCAAGAGTGTCGCCGACCGAGAAGATTTTCGGGGCAGCCCAGGTGGAATAAGCGGTGGCTCCGCCAGGAGGTACAGTCCAACCCAAGGCATCACCTACTACATAAGTATTTTGTGCCATTGAAATATTGAACAAAGCAGCTGCTACTACTAACATAGCCAAATTCAACTTTCTTGACATTCTGCTTTTTGTGTTACTAGAGAACTAGATCCTCTCTCTCTCTCTAAATCTTTAGCTTTCTCTCTCTATATGTATAGTATATCTTTGTGTTTTTTATGAAGGAAAAAAGCTCAAATTGGAGTCATGAGGTTGGCTATGATCTTTCTATATATATAAGCAGCAGAGCAAGGCAGTTCTTGGGGCATTTAATTTTTGAAAGACCAAAGTCAGCTATTTTATGCATGACACGTGGCTAAGATCACTGCTAAAAATCCGGAAAAAAGCGACCAAAAGTTGGCGACCAAAATTGGTCTGTCAAGAAAAGCGACCAACGTTGGTCGCTATATTGGTCAAAGAAATACTAAAATTAGCGACCAACTTTGGTCGCTAAAGTGGGACCCACTAATAAAATTTTAATAATTATATTATTATTTAAAAAAATCATAAAATATAAATAAATGTAATTCAAAATTAGGGACCAAAGTTGGTCTCTCACGAAAGGGGAAGTAGATAGAGACCAACTTTGGTCGCTAATCTGAGACCCATTTATAAAATTTAATAATATTTATTATTTAAAAAAAT
>NW_017670538.1:437288-438390 GCF_001879085.1 Nicotiana attenuata
GAAATTTTAGAATTTTAGTCTAACCATCAGAAAATTTTATTTGAATTATTTTAGATGAAAGAATTTTTAGTTAAAAAAAATATATGATTTCTGTTTTTTTTAATGTAATTTGATAAAACGGCCAAATAATATTTTCTTTCATCTCAATAAAAATTGATGCATTAAAAAAAAATAATGTTTGGAAAAAAATTAAATTCTTGAATTTAGTGACCAACTTTGGTCGCTAATTTTTTTAAAAAAATTAGTAAAAGAGCGACCAACCTTGGTCTCTATTTTCCAGATTTTAAAATATAATATTTGAATTAGAGACCAAAGTTGGTCGCTTTTTTATGATTAATAATAAATAAATAAATAACGTATTTTACATTTAGAGACCAACTTTGGTCTCAAAAATTATATTATTAAAATAAAAAAGGGACCAAAGTTGGTCGCTATAGTCTTTATCCGAATATTTGGTCCTTTTACCTTAGAGACCAAAGTTGGTCTCTATTTAGCGATCAATTTTGGTCCCTAAACTAAAGGGACCAGCAATACAACGACGAGGCATGTTTGGTCGCTTTTTGGTCGCTTTTAGGCCTATAAGCGACCAACTTTGGTCGCTTTTTGTGGTCGCTTTTTACCGGATTTCTAGTAGTGGATTTTCTTGGAGTCTTGGAGCAATGGTAAAGTTTATCTCCGTGTGGCCTATAGGTCACGAGTTTAAGCTGTGGAAGCAGCCGCTAATAGTACTTGTATTATGATAGACTATCTGTATCACACCTATTAGGGTGCGGCCCTTCCCCGAATCTTACATAAACACAAAATACTTTGTGCACTGAGCTGCCCTTCGTGTAAATGTGAAATTTAATGTGAATTCGTGTAAGACTGTAAGTCAAGTTGGTAAGTTGTGAAATATACTGTTTGGGTCATTGGGTGACACTTTTATTTTCCAAAAACAAAATAAATAGTTTTCTTGTACAAATTTTCTGTCCCTTTTTAGTTTCAAGCATGTTTCATTTTATTTCATCTTTTTTGACAGAAAACACAAAATAAATTCTCTCACAATAATCCTTGACGGTTCACCTAATACTAAAGATATTCCAAAAAAAAAAAAAAAAAAAAA